>NW_024070209.1:74479823-74736742 GCF_014754425.2 Oryx dammah | reverse complement strand
TGTGTTTCTCTGTATGAGTGTGTGTGTCCCTGTGCATGTGTGTCTCTGTGTGTCTGAGTGCAGGAGTGTATATCTGCACTGGGAGCTGTGTTTGAGCATGTGTGTCTGTGTGTCTGTGTTTGGTGTGGGAGTGTGTATGTCTGTGTGTGTCTGTGTCCATCTGTGTGTCTGGATGTGAGAGTGTGTGTGCACACACAAAGGCAGATGACGCTGCACTCCCTCTCAGAGCCTCCAGTTTCCCGTTCAGCACCAAGTCTGAGGGATCCAGTCACTCGCCCACACCTCTGTCGGTAAAATGCCAACAAGCCATTTATGTCCCTGTTTCTTAGAAAATGAAAAACTCAAGTCATTGAAGTGAAGCAGCCTATGAATGAGCCTGGCAGAGTCACCTCTTGGGACCCAGGGGCTGGCCTCTGACACCCAGAGGCTCTGCCAGAGCCCTGGCTGGTGCCCGGTGAGACCACAGGAGCCCAGTGGTCCTGCAGGCTCACCCGGGAGTGAATGCGAACCTTTGATGAACGTCACCCTTCCCAGTGCCTGGCTGGTGGTGTCAGTGCTAAAGGCCAGGCAGGGACATGGAGAGGACTCAAGAAGGCTCCACCCTGAGCTGGAATAGTCCTGCCGGTGGAAAGATGTACAGGAAACCGGTGAGAACGCCCCTTGGAGGTGTGTTTGGGAGTCATGAGTGGCCCTTCTTGGGGTGTTACTGACACGTTATTCTGGCATCATCCAGGGCAGGGGGTCTCGGGGTGTGTGCAGAGGCCTGGGCTCCATTGCCCCCTTGGCCCAGAGCCACTGGCCCTGGCTGAGCTACTGGTCTGACGGGGGTCCTCAGGTGGTCCCCAGAGAAGCTGCTGACATCCTGGGAAGTGGTTTTTGCCCACCTGCTTCTTGTTTCTCTTCTCTCTAGGGGTGAGTCCCCTAAAATGCCATTTGGGCTGGGGTGGGCGGGCCTCTTCCGGGCCTGCTGCTCAGGTGGTGTTTGTCTGTGTGGTCACCTCACTGATGGGCTTTCCTGGCTACAGCTCCCCAAGCCTGGAGTCACCTCCCTTCACAGAAGGGGCTCCTTCTGCCCCCCTGGAGGCCCTCCAGTGGTCTGCCGGACCATGCACACAAACCCTCCTTGAGAATTTCTCAAGCAACTGCAGAGTCAATGCTTTTGCATCTCAAATTTCCCGACAGCCTGAAGAACTCTGGACTCCTATTTCCCTTGTAGGGAAATGGTCTCCATGACTTCTGGAGTGTTTGATTCCCTTGTGGCCTGGTGGGTCTGTCAGAGTTTCTTCTACCCCCAGGCCATGGCCTGTGCTCAGGGCCACCCTCTGAGCTCCTGTTCCAACCAGGACTGTCCCAGGCAGGTAGACCAAGCATAGCTACGCCCACACCTGTCTGTGGCCCAGGCTCCAGGGGTGACGTGTGTGTGTGTGTGTGTGTGTGTGTGTGTGTGTGTGTGTGTGTGAAACCATAGCAGTGTCTTTCTCCCTGAAGAATAATGCTGAGATTTGTTACAGGTTTTCTCTAAAGCTCTGCATGGCATCCTGTGTTCACACCGCCAAGGTACCTTCTCCAAATCCTGTTTGGAGCCTCTGCCCTCCTGGAAGTTTCCCAACCAGACCACTGCTCAGACTCTCCCCTCCCCACCACTCACCTGCCTCCCAGCCGTCCATCTTCACCCCAAGGGCCTGACTTGCTGTCCCCTTCACACACAGCTCCTCACAGGACAGTCGTTGTCACTATGGCTACTTTTTTTTTTAATTGGGGTATAATTGCTTTGCAATGTTGTGTTAATTTCTACTATACAACAAAGTGAATCAGCTATAAGTATACATATACCCCCTCTCTATTGAACCTCCCTGCCACCCCCATCCCATCCCTCTAGGTCATCACAGAGCACCAGGCTGGGCTCCCTGTGTTATATAGCAGCTTACCACTAGCTAGCTATTTCATACATGCGTGCATGTGTGTTAAATCGCTTCAGTCATGTTTGACTCTGTGACCCCATGACTGTAGCCCACCATGCTCCTCTCTGACCGTAGGATTCTCCAGGCAAGAATACTGGAGTAGGTTGCCATGCCCTCCTCAGGGGGTCTTCCCGATCCGGGGATTGAACCTGCATCTCCTATGTCTCCTTCATTCGCAGGCGGATTCTTTAACCTCTAGTGCCACCTGGGAAGCCCATTTTACACAAAGTAGTGCATAGTGAAAGTGGAGTCACTCAGTCATGTCCGACTCTGCGACCCCATGGACAAGTAGCCTGCACCAGGCTCCTCTGTCCATGGGATTTTCTAGCCAGAGTACTGGAGGGGTTGCCATTTCCTTTTCCAAGGAATCTTCCTGACCCAGGGATCGAACCCAGGTCTCCCGCATTGTAGACAGATGCTTTACCATCTAAGCCACCAGGGAAGTCCCTCCCAATTCATCCCACCCTCTCCATCCTTCTCTGGGTCCACATATCTGTTTCCTGCATCTGCAATCTCTATTCCTGCCCTGCAGATAGATTCCTCTGTACCATATTTCTATATTCCACATGTATGCATTAATATACAATGCTTTTTCTTATGATAAAGCACCACCGCTACTCCTCCAACTATGGATGGGTAGAGCCAATACTCCTAGAGCAAATGCTAGAACAGGGGTTTGCTGTCACTGAAGAGGTAAATGCATCTGTTTCAAATCATGTGTTTTTTTTTTAAATCTGTAAATGACTACTTACATAATTTTCCCTGAAATGGACCTTTGGGGACCTCCAAATGTGTGTGTGCCTGTGTGTAAATGCGTGTGTGCCTGTGTGTAAATGTGTGTGTGCCTGTGTGTGTATCATGTGAGAATGCATGGCTAGCAAAGATCAGAAGATCATGCTCATTTCTCAGTCACCAAATGGCTTATCACTTTGGATCAATTTGACTGCTGTATGCTCTTTATTAATTTTTTTTGACACCAAAAGCATTTTGTATTGGGGTATAGCAGATTAACAATGTTGTGGTAGTTTCAGGTGAACAGCAAAGAGACTCAGCCATACAAATACATATATCCATTCTTCCCTAAATCCCCCTAAATTGTTTTTTATTTGTCATATGTGATTTCATTTATAACCAAAGCGTGGCTATAAAAAGTGGCAAAGACAGAAAACATAAAGAACATTTATATTAAACCACCCCCAAGCTGATGAGAAGCCTAAGAGTGATCGTTCTGCAAATTTGCCTTGGTCATTTTTCCAGTTTCACAAGCTGTGATCATCTGATCCAAGTCCTTAAATAGGTCTTCTGAATGTCTTTAGTATGCCAAATGAAGGGACAGAAAAGGATGGGGGTCCATAGAATATACAGAGAAAATTTAACTAGCTTGTCTTGTTATTGACTGGAAAAAAATATTACCTGCAATGTGTTATTTTGAAGAACTTAGAAATCTCTCTCTGAATCCTGCTTTATCTTGTCATTTAGATAACATGTGAACATTGTAAAAATAATGCAGTTGATTTTTCTTAAGCTCAAAAGGCAAGAATTCTAAAGATCAGGTCACAAAACACAGTTTTTATCTATTTTTGAAGCTAGTGCATATAATCAAGTTTCAATTATGTTTCAAATATGTGTTGGTCTCAGAATCAAAATGTTGTGTTTTATTTGTCAACAAATCAGTCTTTCCTTGCACAACTAATTTAAAAGAACTGAAATGTTGGGTATAAATTGTTAAATGGAAAAATGTTAAAATGTATCCTTAGATATAATGAACATTATTAAAAATTGTCTTTTAATGCTCATTTAATATAATCTTTGAATAATATACTCATATAAAATATTTAACTAAAAATTTTTTACCATAAACCATGCAAAAATGATAAAATGATTTTTTTTAATTGTAGGGGGTTTGTAAAATTATAGATTACCATGAATGGAGTTCATTAGTCAAAAATGGGATTACAAATGCCAGTCTAAAGACACAAAACCCAGGAACTCACAGTAGCAAGGTGGAAGGAAGAAAGCAAGGCGAGCTTTGGTGTTGAAGATAAGGAAGGGCCAGCCCCGCCCGGAGCAGCCAGCCAGCTTCAGCTTCGGCACTGGCAAAGACCCCTGTCACCCCCCACCCACCAGTGACCATGCCCACTGCAAATTCCAAAGCCTAGTCAGAGGTGAGGACACTTATCAATGTTACCTTGACCTCTTGTTTCCTGAAACTGAGTCACAATGAAAAGTACATCCTTCAAAGATCGAAACCCCAGGAGGCAGCAGGACACAGCCCTGTTCCCACAGCCACCAAGGAAATGCATATCTCCCCAAACAGCAGCCCCGGAAGGTGCACCCCGAGGCTAATCCCCAGCTAAGCTGCTTTGCCGGCCTGCTGTAGATTAGACTGGGTGGACAGGGTGCAGGTGACATCATTTCCAAGAACCGGCTGTCAGGTGACTTGGCAGGAGGATAGCAGGGAGGCAGGATTCCATGCCCTGCACCATTTGCGAGAGCTGGAGGGACCACAGGACGCTGGCCCTGCAGACCAGTTCTCTTTCTGTAGAGGGGCCCCATCAAGCCCCAGAGATGGGAGGAGGCTGACACACAGCTTCCTGGTGGCCCAGGAGGGTCTCATGAGTGTATTTTTCCAGGGAATCTTCAAGAGTGATCTAGTTCAAGAGGATGTGCAATTTCAAAGATGCTGGTCACAGGAGGACCACACCCTTTCTGCGCCCTGGGAGATGGCCTCAGGGTCATGGGGAAATGCTCTCATGCAGGAGGACAGCAGGGTTCCAGGAGGTGGCATCCACTGGGAGAAAGCATATGTTTTGAGGACAGATGATTACCTCAAGCAACGAAGAAACCATCTACTGTAGTCGGGGCTCTATAGGTATTTTGTGACCCATCCTGCGGGAACATTTATTTGTATCTATTCCAGTTGGTTGACCTGCCACAGCCCATCTTCAAATGTATCAATCCCAGGTACTGTTATTTATAGAGTCATTGACTCAAGAGCTCCCCGAGGGCTCCCCTGCTGAGTGACTTTCCAGTTGCGGCTGGTCTCCTCCCAGGGGCAGGAGTGCACTGCCCACATGGCTGTCCATCCCTCTGGGCACAGCCTGGCAGAGCGAAGGCCCTGCTCCTCAAGCTCTTTCCCTCCACCTCTGGTTCTTTCTGCCCCTTGGGGTCACCCAGAGGGCACCTGGCTCACCAGCCACAGGACCAGTGCAGATGGTGACCACACCCTCCCTGTGGCTGCAGATAAACACCAAGGCAGCAATAATATCTCCATCTCTTGCTCTTCACAGGGATGTTTCACACCCTCTTAGCATCATGCTCACGCATCTCTAAATGGGCTGCAGTTTGTCCACATCTATGAAAAGCACAGCCCGAGAACCAAATGCAGCGCTTGGAGCAATGACCAGGCAGCAAAGGGCAGGGCTGCCAGCTCTTTGTGCCAAGATCTCATTGAGCAGCTGGGCCCAGTTATAGCTGACAGCTCTTCTGGAAGCTTCTTTGTTCTAGTAGGGGCCATGCAGTTTGGCACGGGGCTGAGGCACACAGGAGGGGCAGTGGAATTTCACCTCTATCTACAAGGACCACGTGTCATTCAGAAAGCACGTCTCTTTCTAAGCTCTTTTTCTGTTCTACAGAAAAGTACTGTCACTCTTTTACAGAGTGATACAGACCTGAGATGTTCAGTGATTCACTTAATGATGCCCAGGCCTCTTGACCTGGCTTTTCACGAGCCAGGTGACCACCAGAGGCACCTCCGGATGTCTCTACTCTCTTTCCTGAGAACTTTGTTGGAGCTCAAGGTCCCCCAAAACTTCCCAAGAAATGTGTGTGCTAAGTCAGTTCAGTCATGTCCGACTCTGTGACCCTATGGACTGTAGCCCGCCAGGCTCTTCTGTTCATGGAATTGTTCAGGAAAGAATACTGGAGTGTGTTGCCATGTCCTCCTCCTGACCCAGGGATTGAGCCCACATCTTTTATGTCTCCTGAATTGGCAGGCAGGTTCTTTACCACTAGTGCCAGAAATTTCCCAAAAAAGCCCCAGCTAATTACACAACAGGATAATCGTGCAAGGGCCTCTTCTAAGAAGAATGGTACGTGCAGTTGATTCTAGGCTGAGTATTTTTACAGCGTTCTGTGTTTACATGGAAATGCAGATGAGCTTCACAATATGGCCATGATCACAGGAAATGAATGAATGTGTCAGAAATCACTCTTTACTGAATGACTTCTTTAACCTGAGTTGCCAGGCAAGTCTATTGCAGTGGGAAGTCATGCTCTGAATGAAATGTTCCAAAGAAAAATTGATATTGGTGGAAATAACATTTTTAAACATTCTAGGTATTAACAGTAACTTTCGGTTCTGCAAGACGGCAGTTTCTGCATGTACGCATGCATGTTTATGAGTTTGTAACTTTCAGCTGCAGTGTTGCACCATCACAGCAAAATTGCGACCCTTCAGTGACTGCAGGCTGTCACGTTACAATGGCTTTGAAGAGAGATGGCTCATGCGGTCACGCATTTTGGTGTCACACTCAATTGGCTAAGCATAGTCATTTGGGGTTCTATTATTGACTAATTTAGGTAATTCACCTACTGGGAAGTATTTAAAGATAAAAATGTAAAATCCTGTTGGTTCATGAGCGAGATCCTTGGTGTCAGTTCTGTGACATATTTTTAAACACAGGAAGCTGTTCAGAAGGAATATTCCGGCATGTTGTAGTTAAATAAAGCGGTGTTGGGAGCCCATCAGCTGACTGTCTGCCCATCTTCCTGGGCTCATGGAGATTCCTACCTGGGCAGCTATTTTATACCTGGGTGGCTCTAGTTTAATAGAGAATGCCATTAACAAGCGTGCCAGACTGTATTCCAGTCTGGAGCTTTGATGAGCCATCAACATGCTCACAAGTTCGTCTCTTGATTGTTGTTGAAATATGTCACACCCTGATGGAGCATTGCAGGCTGTCGCTGCTGATGGATTAATGACAGAACAACTGCCTCACTCACTACAAGCCATGTAGAGGGAATAGGGTTTGGGGCTTTGGCTATAAGAGGCGATGCCTCCCTGGGCAACCTGTAGAACCCTGCATGGGCACAAGTGGAGAGGAGCAGTGACTCCTGGACAGGTCGCTGTGTCTGTCCCCTGCAGGTGAGGTTTGGGAGTCTGAGGCCCATGCTCTCCTAGAAATGTTTCTGAGATGCTTAGGGTCTGACATGGGCTTAGGGTCTGACATGGGCTTAGGGTTTTACTAGTTTTAGCCAACTTGCATTCTTCATTCTTCATGTCCTGTAATCACTTTAACCTGTCTGACATTATGAGGTTGTCTGTGTCTCATCTTTTACCTGCCCATGCCAACAGTGAGCACACACCCACGGTGTGCAGCCGCGGAGGCCTGGGTGCATCTGGGTTATATTATCTTGGGGTCAAGAAGGAGAACCCATCCTGCCCCCAGGCCCCTCACATGTATCATGTTGTATCACTTGGGCTGACTTGGGGTTGATCCTCAGTGTAAGTGACTGAAACGTGTCAAACAGGAATGCAAGGCTGAGTTGTGAAAAAGGGCCTTTCTCTCACGTCTAAATCCCAGGGGTGTAATCGTGGCTCAGCACACCCTGAGATTTCACATGATAGAAGGAGGGATCTGACAGCTTTAGCTCCCCCAACAGAACCATCTGGGCCTCCAAATACTTCTTTGATATTCACTGTCCAAATGCTGTACTCTTTCTCTTTAAGGCACCTTCCTAGACAACCCCTGGAAAGTTCTGGGCTCCCTATCTCAGCCGAGGCTAAAGTGAAGCTGGGCTCTGGGATCCCTTCCTGACTCCTGCTAACTCAGGGTGTGACCTCAACTGAGCAAGTGCCTTCTCTCTGGGCCTCAGCTTACCCACATGCCCAAGGCGGGGGCTTGAAACGAACTACCAGCTCTGAGTTCTAGTTATAAACATTTGCTTCTCACCACACAAGCCTGCACTTGGACATGTGCACACATGCACACATGTGTGCATATGTGTTCAATTGGGTCCTGATCCCTCACCAATGAGCCCAAGGTCTGTCCTCTCCATGTGAGTCCCTTCTGTGAAGCAGTGGTTGCTGGTGGGGGGAAGGGCAGGGAGCTGGGTAGCCACGTGTCCAGGGAGGGGCTGCAGCATGCAGCTGCTCCGTGCTCCCTGCCACGTCAACGATATCAGCCACCATTCAACCCCAAAGGATAGAGTAGTGCTACCACTGTGGGTTCTCACTGTGCCGTATAAATATTTCTCTTTGGCTTTATAACTCACATAACTGCCCTACCAAAAGTTTAGAGACTGGAGATGAGGGGAAGGGAAGTCACCTACACACCACTTCTCCAACAGACACCACTATCATTT
The DNA here is from genome assembly GCF_014754425.2 of Oryx dammah. Lineage (NCBI taxonomy): Eukaryota > Metazoa > Chordata > Mammalia > Artiodactyla > Bovidae > Oryx > Oryx dammah. The sequence continues at coordinate 74,728,415 of NW_024070209.1, read as the reverse complement.
TGTAAATTTCCTTCTTAATTTTTCAGATGTGTATTTTTTTTTCATGCATGGCACTGAACTGGGATGTTACATATATTAATGAGTTGAATCTTCACAGCACTCCTGCTGGTTAGGGGTTAATGGACCCCACTTTATGGCAGAGAAAGTGACTAGAGCTTGAATAGATTGCTGAAGGTATTTAGCTGCTGGGCTGGGATTTGAACCCCTCCCTGTCTGTGGCCCCGGAACCTCCCCCCTTCCCCAAGCACAGTGGTCCTCATATGTCGACTATATAAAAATCCCCAGCTTGCTGGACCCAGCTCCAGAGTTCCCGATTTGGTAGGTCTGGACCTCAGAGCCTGCATTTGTCATAAACTGCCAGGTGATGCTGATACTGCTGGCCTGGGAACCACACTTTGAGAACCACCCTGCCGGTCTATACTGCCTCCCTGTGCAGACCTATTTCTGTGGCCCGATTGCCCTCCTCATTCTGAGATCATTCCCCTATGTTGCCATTCGGCTTCACAAACATCACTTTCAGCTGCTACATGGTATAGTGCATGTTCTTTAAAAGAAATCTACGGATTATTTTGTGCTTTGGGATTCACAGACTATGTCTTGAGTTGAGAGCCCAGGAAAACCACCCACAGTTACATCCCTTCCTGAGAAGGATTCTGTGGGCCCTCCAGCTGGTCCAGAAGTGACAGTACCTTGGATCATTGCATCAGTCCCAATACTGTTTCCAGAGGTTACTTAAGTCTGTTCCATTCTTTAAGGTATGATTCAGCTTTCACCTCCACCAGGAAGCCCACCCAGCCAGCACCAGCCTTTCAGTATCTTCTGTGCTGAGCACAGTAACATGGGTGTTACTGTGGTTAATTGTCTCGTTTAGAACTGGGGATGAATTTTGTCTCTTCTAGAAAGTGATCCTCAAAACACAGACTGTCAGCCCTGCAAGGCCCAAGGACACTTGGGCCAGTCCCTTTGGTGTATAAATGATGAAAGTAAGGCCAGAGATGAAGAGACGTGTCCCAAGCCACACAGAGCACTGTCCCTATAAACTCTATTTTGAATTAATTCATGACGACCATAGATTTATTTTTGACTTTCTAGTTGATTTACATTTACTGTTTAAAATGACTTCCCAGATATCCCTACACTGAGAGCATACAGACTTGAGACAGATGGGGTACAGCAGCTGTCCCCACCTCACCCCCAGCCCACACTGCCCCCTGTCGTGCAGCCTGGGAACTGCCTCTGGGGTCATTGCCTCCGTCTCACCTGAGGGCCCTCTAGCACCTGTGTGGGTAGCCTCTGGAGGAAACGCCGGATCCTGGATCCTATACCAGAATTTTTACAAGGGGTCCACTGGAGCCCAGGCACCGTCAGCTCCTCTGACTCCCCAGGGGCTCGGGCTGAGTTTACAAGAGCCTAGAGTTTGCAGCTGGGCCCTTCATCTGAAAGTATAACCTGTGTGCCGAGCTCAGGATTGAGTGAATAATGTGGAAGGGAGCCACAGCTGCTCTTTCTCTGTGGGAAGGAAATATGCCTGGAGGCTTCTGTTTTTATTATCTAACAAGTGTATTTTCTCTGAAGCAGGCTCAAAATGGGTCAAGAATAATTATTCCCTGCAGTCCCACCTCTACCTTCTCCTCTCGGGGGACCTTGTGACAGGCCCTTGGCTGGCTCTGCTCCCCTAGTCCCTCCACCTGGATGGCAGAGGGCTATTCTTCATTTCAAATTTGCTCTTATATTTTTCTTGTTATAGAAGCAATATATATGTTCATTATTTAAAAATCAGAAAATATGAGCCAAAAAGAAATGAATGGAAATACCTCATAATGCCAGCCACCCCAAAGATAAACACAGTATAAAACTGGGTATCAATTCCAGATCATCTTTCCTTTCTTCATTCTTTCATGCAAGATTTTTATGTTCCTATAAACATGCTATTTGGGCTTCCCAGGGGGCTCAGTGGTAAAGAATCCACTAGCTAATGCAGGAGACACAGGAGACACGGATTCAGTCCCTGGGTTGGGAAGATCCTCTGGAGGAGGAAATGGCAACCCACTCCAGTCTTCTTACCTGGACAATCCCATGGACAGAGAAGCCTAACAGGCTACACTTCATGGGGCTGCAAAGAGTTGGACATGACTGAGCGACTAAGCAAGCAAGAAAACATGCTATTTGGTATTATAGAGCTTTTTTTTTTTTTCACCATAAATAAAATCATGATTACATATATTTTCTTTCATAGATTTCCTAACTCTTCTGCTGGTGGAGACTCAGGCCCAGCACTGACATTCTTCCTGCAAGGGGCAGGAAAGAAAGTAACATGCTTTATTCACTTAGAGCATCTTGGACACCTTTGCATGTCAGTGCTGAAAGATCCAATTCACCCTGGTTAAATGCGTTCTAGTCACTCAGTCGTGTCCGACTCTTTGCGACCCCATGGACTGTAGCCTGCCAGGCTCCTTTGTCCATGGAATTCTCCAGGCAAGAATACTAGAGTGGGTTGCTGCTGCTGCTGCCGCTAAGTCACTTCAGTCGTGTCCGACTCTGTGCGACCCCATAGACTCCCCCAGGACCCCATAGACCCCACCAGGCTCCCCCGTCCTGGGATTCTGCAGGCAAGAACACTGGAGTGGTTTGCCATTTCCTTCTCCAATGCATGAAAGTGAAAAGTGAAAGTGAAGTCGCTCAGTCATGTCCCACTCTTAGCGACCCCATGGACTGCAGCCTACCAGGCTCCTCCGTCCATGGGATTTTCCAGGCAAGAGTACTGGAGTGGGGTGCCATTGCCTTCTCCGACTAGAGTGGGTTAGTGTTCAATAATTAATAATGCTGAAGCACTGATTTACTCCATCCTCTCTTGTTGGTTATTTAAATTATTTTCAAAGTTTGCCCTATGAACAATGCACATATCTTTGTGTACTGCCCAGTTACCGCCAGTTAATTCACTAGGCATTTAAAAAAAATTTTTCCATTGGGCATTTTTTAATGGTGAAGCTTATTTATTCATTCATTCCAACAGGTGTTTACCATGCTCCTGCTGTGTGCCAGCACTATGTCACAGGCAAGGGCTGAGATAGCACCCAAGATCCCTATCGTAGAACTTCTAGAAAGGGGACATGGATCATAAAGAAAAAGTAAATTTACAAAGTCACTGCAGATTGGGAGACAGACTCCGAAATCAACATGTGATGGAGAGATAGAAGGAGAAGGTGGGTACATGGGAGGTCACAGGAGATCTTGCTGATCAGGTGCGTTTGAGTTGAGACCTGCAAGAGAAGAAACCGGGCTGAGCAAGATGAATGGGAGTTGAGGCAGGAGGGGCTGCAGTGGCCGAGAAAGGGAGAGGAGGCTGGGCAGATGAAGTAGAGGACCCCTGATCTAAGAAGAGGCTGGAGCTACTGGCAGAGTCAGAGTGCTTGGGAGCCAAAGTCTGCAGACACTATGTAGATTTCCTTCTGGGGCCAAGTGACAGGTCAGTGGCAGGGGGATGGAGAGGAAAGGAAGGAACTGAGATTTATTTTGGAGTTGGAAACTATAGGACACGCTGATGCATCCTGGAAGGAAGATCAGGGAGAGAAATCAAAGGAAACTTCCAGTCCATGGGGTCGCAAAGAGCCAGGCACGACTGAGCACACACACACACAAGCTTCATCCACGAGGAGCCTGATGCCGCCTCCTCTCTGATTTCCAGAGTCAGTGCCCTGGGTTGTCTAGACAATGCCAAGGGAAGGTCTCCTGAACTGGCCAGCCCCCTTGCTGGGGTTTCAGAGGACCCTCTAGTCCACCAGGCTTTGCCCTCCTGTTGGTCTCTCTAGCCCCTTGCAAGAAGGATGTCAGTGCTGGGCCTGAGTCTCTACCAGCAGAAGAGTTAGGAAACCTATGAAGCACATACTGAAATCTCTTTACAGAGTTACCAGGGCACCTGAATTATGGAGGCAAGAGACTTACCAGGATGTTGCCCAGACCCTGTTTTTCTTGGACGATGTGCAGGGCTGTCCCCAGGAGTGAGTGTGGGGTCAGCTTGGGGTGGGGGTGGCCACAGGCTCACACATCGCTATGCAGTGCTGTTCAGGTGTCCTGGCACCTGTGGGAGGTGGGACTGGGAAGAAACGGCACCCACTGCATCCCTGGGAAGATGCTGGTGGGAGGCCCATCACGTAGGTGAACAGATTCCCTACGAGACTTCACAGAGCAGTAACTATCTTTCTAAAAGATGAAAAATGCAGTCTTTAAAGTGCAGTAAGTTTTCTCCCTCTTGGAGGGTGTGTTGTGTAGTGGGATGTGTGCGAGTGTGTGGTCTTTTTAAAAAGCTAGGCCCGTGGGGCATGGTCCAAAGCCAGGAACTCGAGGCTTTGACAAAGAGCAGAACCATGGTTTTGTTTTCTCTGTGGGAGAGAAAGGCCTTGCCTGAACCCCCCATCGGGTGAAGGCACCAGTCAAGAATGCAATCCTAATTAAAACTTTAGGCAGTCAATAAATTACCCTTGCAGAGGGGACTGACGTTCTCCTGATTTCATGCCTGGGCCTTTGAGAAGGAAAGGAAGAAAGAAAGAAACAGAAGAGATTAAGATTCCTTCCCCCAGGCTATTTCTGGTGAACCAGTTCCTGGGGTTTTATATACATTTTCAACAAAGGACAGATATGTAGGACAGATGAAGTGGCTTTGCAGGGGGGCTGGGTCTAACATACTGGAAGTGGTTGTCCTTAATGGGGCGAGACTGGCTGCACTGAGCCATTACCAGGATGGAATCCTCCTCTTCCTCCGGACCGAGAGCAGGACACAAGCATTTTGCCGCTGTTGGGCAGCCTGTGCCAGTCATGGAAGGACTGGGGATGGGGGCGGGGGGTGAGGGGAGATTGAGTGACCCACAGATTGGGCTGTCTTCCCACCTGCCTGAGGGTGAATCTGGGAAATGGGGAGAAGGCAGGGGCTGGAGCTGCCTGAGGTGTTGCCTTAAAGAAGACTTCACAGAGCTGATGGAAACATCATTCCATACTGCAGTGCAGCCCGGTAAGGGTCTAGTATGAGGCACAGACTGGGTGTGATGGTGGGGTGAGGGGATTAATTCACTGGGGTACCCACCCTAACGGGGGCAGCCTTCAAATGTGGATTGAGGCGTCTCGGCAGCTTTGGCAAAATGGTAAGGTGCATTCATTCCGCGGTGTGGGAACCACATGACCAAAGGCATAAACATGAAAATGCATGGTGCGTGTCAGAGGCACAAGGAGGCGCGTTGGGATATGACACTGGGGAGGCAGACTGGGTCGGCTTCTGAATGTTCCTGCAGGCTCTCCTGAGGTCTGTCTTCTATGTGTGTGAGTGATGACATCATCAGAAAGATGGGTCAGTCGGGGAGGTCAAAGCCAGGCTGGATGGGAAAGAAGCTCCAGGCCACTGGGAGCCACACTGCCCTGGGGGACATGTCAGTCCTGAACAGGACGATCCTGGTGGCCTTGGCATAGAATCAGCAGGCCATGGGAATCAGTTTGGGTGACAAGGTCAAGGAGACATCAAGCTTAATTCCCAAGTTTGGGAAATGAGCTGCTGCCGCATGTAAATCAATTTTCTACTCCACTAAGTTTCTTCATTTAAGCACCCAAACTTACATTAAGTCTTCTTCAAAGAAGACGCTCTAAACAGTGACCACTGAACACCACCCTCTGCCTTTTTCAGCAAAGAACTAGAACTCCCCAAAGAGGGGAATGCTTCTATGAGTAGTTGCAACTGACCTCATTGTCACAGGCCCTCCATGCCTGTTGAGGTGTTTGGGACCCTTTGCCCCATCACCCAATGGCCCCAGGCTAGTGTCCTTAGCTAGTTCTCTGTCTTACCCGGAAACGGGGCGGGGGGAGGGGGGGAATCCATTGTTTCCTCCCCATTTTTTCTTTCTGTCTTTGCTCCCAGATGTCATTTCTCATTTGTAGAGCTTTTAAGACTCTCACGCTCCTACTTCTAATCTGCCCCCAGCTTTTCAAATCTACAAACCTTCATACAGTAAAGTATATGGCCACTCTGAGGGCTGTTTCCCTTGTTCACTGGCTGGTTCCCTCCAGTTTCTCCCACCTCCATAGCTTGACTGGGGATGATGAGCCGAGTACACGGGGATGGTTTTGTAGTCCTTTGATGTGACCTGCTGTGCCTGGCACTGTGCTGAACACGTTGTCCACACTCAGTAAACATCGATGGGTTTAAGAGAGGTAGGTAGGCTTCTATTTTTCCATCACCAGGGGAGTTTACCTTTTGGCTTCTGGTAGGCCAGTGTTTCAGAGCCACACTGCAGAAGCAGTTTCTCCTCCCTTCCGTGTCATGCTACTCGTGTGGCAATTGCCCACAGCCCTGTGGACGCCTGCGCTTCTGGAAGAGACTCACCCTGCCTTCTGCGTTCCCTCATTGTGGATCTCGGCACCCAGTGCCGCCCAGAGGAAAGCGGCTGAGTCACACGTGTGGATCTGTGGGGCAGCTCCAGTCGTTAGCCAGACAAAGCCACAGGTGTGCCCTCAGCAGGAACAGGAGTTGCGATGATTTTCCGGGTCTCGGATCAAGTTAGTTATGTGCAGACTTGAAAATGTTTTGGAGATGTAGCCAGGCTTCCACAGCTGTGGAGCAAATGAGAATGATTTCTGCTATTTGCTGTGCAGGGGGATGGGGTAGGGGGGGCACCATTTAAGCCCATGCCTTGCTAGGTCAACATTTTCATGCCCAGAGCTATAAATTAAAAACATGCCTTATACTTGGGTACCATCTCTCTGATGAAAAGCTGGGTCTGTTTATTCTCTTGCAGTTGCTAGGAGCATTACAGACTAGAAGGAAGGGGATGGAGGATGAATTATTTTTAAGCATATCTTCCAAGAGGAATAAAACAGCAAACACAAATTCCCACAATCCGGACAGTAACTGGTTTCCACCCAGTGTAGCAAAAGCTCATCGCAAGATCAAGACTCTGAAAAATCAATCCCCCGTGCTATGGTTTAGCTGGGTCACTGGCTTGATTGAAAGCCCTAGTTCAGCGGAATGTGAGGTCAAGGTGTAGCAAGTAGGCCAAGTCTATGCGAACCAGCCTCTGAATCGGTTACTTGAAACAACAGACTTGAGTGACATCAACAATCATCCTACTCTAGTTCATCTGGGAGCAGCAGTTTATCTCAGAATCTCATTTAATGCCACAAGATGAAGCTTGTTTTCTTGATACATCAGGTTGCAATTGCAAAAATCCTGCAGCATTCTGGTATTCCTGCCCTCTTTCATTTCGACGTGGTCCTTAATGACTTATCCCCACTTCCGGATGGTGTGCAGGCTTTTTCACTTCTACTAGTGATGACTAGGATGAAAGGCCTGATTGTTTACGTGGATGACAAGGCTTTGCTTTCACAGATCCAGAAAGGATCTGATAGAGGACAGGCTCTGCTAATTGTTATCTTAAAGACAGCTGCTGAATAATTATTCTAAATCCAAAGTCAACACTTTTGGTATCTGTTCTTCAGTGTTTCACTGGCTTAGAGCAAACATCCTGTCTCTGTTTATATACATTGCTGAGCAAAAATCCGTCATTAAAAGATCAACAGTCGTTAATTTGTCCAGGATACTGCAGTTTAGTAAGTCTCAGTTCATCGCTGCCTTTCGTGATGGCAGCTAGGACCAAGGCTGGAAGGTGCATTTCCAAGATGGCGCATGGAACTGGCTGCTGGATGGGAGCTCAACTGGGCTATTGATGAGAGAGAACCTCAGCTGTTGTCTCCCCAGGTGGCTAGGGTGGGTTTTTCACAGCATGGTGGTTGGATGCTGAGAGGAAGTATCTTAAAAGTAAAAGTTCCCAGAGGACAAGCCCCACAGTGCAAGTACCTCTCAAGCCTCTGCTTGTATCGTGCTTGCTTGTATGTCATTAGCTAAAACCAGTCACATGGTATGGTAGGCAATATAATGACCATCCCTTTCAAAATGTTCACATCCTAATCCCTAAAAATTGTGAATGTTACCTTGTACATGGCAATAGGGTTTTGTAGATGTGATTAAGGATCTTGAGATGGAGAGGCTGTTGTTTAGTTGCTAAGTTGTGTCTGACTCTTTGCAACCCCATGGACTGCAGAATGCCAGGCTTCCCTGTCCTTCACTGTCTCCCAGAGTTTGCTCAAATCCATGTCCATTGAGTTGGTGATGCCATCCAACCATCTCATCTTCTGTTGCCCTCTTCTGCCTTCAATCTTTCCCAGCATCACAGTCTTTTCCAATAAATCAGTTCTTCACATCAGGTGGCCAAAGTATTCAGCTTCAGCGTCAGTCCTACCAATGAATATTCAGGGTTGATTTCCTTTAGGATTGACTGGTTTGATCTTGCAGTCCAAGGGACTCTCAAGAGTCTTCTCCAGCACCACAATTCAAAAGCATCAGTTCTTTGGCACTCAGCCTTTTTTTCTTTCTTCTTTCTGGAGAGATTATCCTGGATTATATTGACATCCCAATCTAACCACAAGGGTCCTTTCAAGTGAAAGAGGGAGGCAGAAGAGTCAGCGTCAGAAAAGAAGATGTGAGGAGAGAAGCGGAATCTGAAGTAACACAGAGGTCAGCTTTGCAGATAGAGGAAGTGGCCACAGGCAAAGGCTTGCAAGCAGCCTGCCAAAGCTAAAAAGGCAAGGAAAAATGGTTTCTTACCTAGACCCTCCAGAAGCCCTGGCTGATACCTTCATTTTAGCCCAGTGAAATTCATAACAGACTTCTGACTTCTAGAACCATAAGATAATAAATTTGTGGGGGTTTTTTTAAGCCACTAAGTTTGTGGTAATCTGTCACAACAACAATAGGAAACTACTGCCAAGCCCAGAGTCAGTGTGGGAGGGATATACAAAGATCACATATGGGAGCCTTGGTTCACTGGAGGTTCATCAAGGGAACAGTCTACCCTTAAATCAAGATACATTTTACAAACCAGAATATGCTTGGGTTTTCATCATGTAGTTATCTTGCTCAAAGTTAAATATTTTTGTGGATGTGTATATGCTCAGTTGCTAAGTCATGTCTGACTCTTTGCAACTCCATGGACTGTAGCCTGCCAGGCTTCTCTGTCCATGGGATTTTCCAGGCAAGAATACTGGAGTGGGTTACCATTTCCTCCTCCAGAGGATCTTCCCAACCCAGGGATTGAACCCGCATCCCCCGAGTCTCTGGCATCTCCTGCATTGGCAGATGGATTCTTTACCACTGTGGATGCCTTATCAATTTTCCTGGTCAAGATGCACAGTTCGTTATCTATGTTCTATAGTTGTTTCAAGCTAAAATTGTTATTGCCATGCTGAATGGGACAGCACTTTTAGACCTTATTTTGGAATTAATGTAATATTCTTTTTCCCTTTCCCCAATTTTTATTATGAAAAATTTAAGCATAGAGAAAAGTTTTTTAAAAAAAAAACCAATAAAATGAATTTCTGGATACCTACCACCTAGACTCAATCATTGTTAATGTTCTGCCATATTTGCTTGATTTATATGTATGTGCATATTTATCTATCTGTAGATATATTGAGATAGATAGGTAGACAGATAATAGATAGGGAGAGAGGTGTGGGTTTTTTATGTGGAAGTTTCAAACATCCCAACTCTTCATCCCTAAGTACTTTAGCATATGTGTCCTAACTGTAAGGACATTCTCTGGTATTACCACATTACCATTATCACAGATAGTGAAAGAAAGTGAAGTCGTTCAGTCGTGTCTGACTCTTTGCGACCCCGTGGACTGTAGCCCACCAGGCTCCTCTGTCCATGAGATTCTCCAGGCAAGAATACTGGAGTGGGTTGCCATTTCCTTCTCCAATTATCACAGATAAGAAAATTATTAATTCCCCACTATCATCTAATATTTGGTATACATTCAAATTTCCCCAGTGGCTAAAGCATATGTTTTTTTAATAGCTTTTTAAGAATCCATTCATTCAGATCATTTACTTAATGTCTCTGGAGTCTTTTACTCTAAAACAGCCCTATACCTTTTTTCTCTTTTCAGGACACTGACTTTTTGAAGAGGCCAGGCACCTTGGGTTGGGAACATCCCACATCCAAGTTTTGCCCAGTTATTTCTCTCTGATGTTGTCTGACTTGTCCTCAATCCACTGTATTTCCTGTCAACTGGAAGTTGGGTTTCAAGGTTTGATTGGCTTTGTTGACACTTTTGTCAAGAAAACTTCATAGATGACGCTGTGTCCTTCACGTGTCCTCATACCCAGAGGTGCATAATGTCAGGCATCCCCTGTTGGTGAAGTTATGTTTAATCACTGGGTTAGAAGTGATGACCATCAGGTCACATCATTGCTGAAGTAAGTTTTTCCTCTGTGCATGCATGCATACTCAGTCTTGTCCAATTCTTTGTGACCCCATGGACTGTAGCCCACCAGGCTCCTCTATCCATGGGATTTTCCAGGCAAGAATACTGGAGTGGGTTGCAATTTCCTCCTCCAGGAGATCTTCCAGACCTCAGGATTGAATCCACGTCTCCTATGTTTCCTATATTGACAGGTGGATTCTTTACCACTGAGCCCCCGGGAAGCCTTTTTCCTCTGTAATTGCGAATAATCTTTGGGGTGATATTTTGGCACTGGGTAGATATGCTGTTTCCAATAACTTTTGCATACCTCGAGAACCCTTACCCGAGCCAATTATTTCAGGTATAGAATAGGGATTTTTCTAATTCCATCATTCTTTCTACGTTTATTAGCTGAAATCAGCCCCTTCCCCAGACAGATCTCATATCTTCCCTGTTCCAGACCTAGAATCAGCCATTTTCCTGAGGCACCCTGGTTCTTTTTAGTGTGAAATTTAAAACTAACATCTAGGCCCTAGGGATGCTCATTCTAAGGCCATTTAGTGGATAGAGCCAGGAAACTTATTTATTTAACAAATTAAGTGTTCACATTTGTATTTCCAATTCAAATACTCAAGTCTTTTTCTTCTTAGTTTTATTTGTTTGTATCTCCTCAAATGGAAATCTTCGATCCATTTTCAAAACATCAACATATTTACTTTTTTGTACTAACACACACATGAAATATTTTTCAACTTACAAAACCCATACTGTTACTAACAATAAAACTGCTGAGTGAAGTTTCTCTTTGCACTTCTTTTGACTTTAGAATATATCCTATTATGAAAGCACAGTCAGAGTGCTGTGTTCAAAATTCATTCTTTGTGTAATTGTGTTATCAATTTGATAACCAGCTTCATTTATTGACATTTGTCTTGGATTATAGGGTTTAAATTAAATTGTTGTTGTTTAGTTGCTTAGTTGTATCTGATTCTTTCACGACCCCATGGACTATAGCCCACCAGGCTCCTCTGTCCGTGGAGTTTTCCAGGCAAGAATACTGGACTGGGTTGCCATTTCTTTCTCCAGAGGATCTTCCTAACTCAGGGACTGAATTCACGTCTCCCGCATTGGCAGGTGGATTCTTTACCACTGAGCCACCAGGGAAGTCCATAAGTTAAATTAATCCTTCTTAAATTAATTTTTTGGGGAAATGCAAAGCCTTTACATGGTTTAAAAGTCAAATTGCATGCTGCAGTCCATAGGGTCACAAAGAGTCGGACATGACTGAGCGACTGAACTGGAACTGGACTTAATAATAAGGTTGTTGTTTAGTCACTACGTTGTGTCCAACTCTTTTGCAACCCCATGGACTGTAACCCAGCAGGCTACTCTGTCCATGGTATTTCCCAGGCAGGAATACTGGAGTGGGCAGCCATTTCCTTCTCCAAGGGATCTTTCCAACCCAGAAATCAAATTTGCATCTCCTGCATTGGCAGGTGGATTCTTAACCACTGAGCCACCAGGGAAGCCCATTTAATAAGGTAACCTCAGAGAAATCATGACTCCATATCTGTCTTCTCCATCACATCCCTCAACATAGGAAACCCTTTTGTTAGCTTTTGGTTTCTCTTTTTTGTATCCACTCTCATTTCCCCATCTTTCTTAGACCACAGTATCACAGTGTCTGTGTTCTTCCTCTCCTTGCTTTGTCCGCTTTTCAGTGCAGCCTGGAAGTCTCTCCATCAGCCCATCCTCCTTCTCCCTAGCTGTGCTGCTCCTCCTTGTCTCAGTGGATTCAGCCAGTTTCTATCCACAGGTGGTTTCTGAGCTTTTCTTTTACCAGCAATGCCATAATCAGTCATCTCTAGCATATGCTTTCTCATACATGAGAAGGTGGGATGAATGGGTCAAAAGATAAAAACATATGTAATTTTGCCAGGTATCTCTGAATTCTTCTCTCTGAGAGTTGTACCATTCTGTATTCTCCCAGTGATGTATGAGAAGGCCTGGGTCTCCACAGCCTTAACCACAAAATGCTTGCCATACTTTTGGATATTTGCCAATATGAGTAAGAGATGAAATTCCAGTTTAGTTTCATTTATATTTATCTTATTAGTGGGCTGCTATCTATGGTGGAAAAGGCAAAGGCAACCCACTCCTGTACTCTTGCATGGAAAATCCATGGACGGAGGAGCCTGGTAGGCTGCAGTCCATGGGGTCTCTAGGAGTCGGACATGACTGAGCGACTTCACTTTCACTTTTCACTTTCATGCATTGGAGAAGGAAATGGCAACCCACTCCAGTGTTCTTGCCTGCAGAATCCCAGGGACGGGGGAGCCTGGTGGGCTGCCGTCTTTGGGGTCGCACAGAGTCGGACACGACTGAAGTGACTTAGCAGCAGCAGCAGCAGCATTATGAGTAAGGTTGGGCATTTTTTCAGGTCTAAAGGCCATTTCCCTTTCTCTCTCTCTGAACTGTGTACACATTGTGTTTTTCTGTCAGGCATTTGGCCTTTTTATTCTCAATTTTAAGAGCCTTTCCTTATATTATCAGAGATAAAGGTATCTCTGATAAGAGTTGCCGATGTCTTCCTTTCTGGGTTTTATTATGTCTTTTGGCTCCACTTGTACTTTTGCCATCCGTTTGTCTTATTTTTATGTAGACAAGTTTATCAATCTTCTCTACCAGGCTATCAAGGAATTCATCCATGTCATCTTCTAGTTCTAGTGTAATTCCATTGTTTGTTTAGATCATTCAACCCATCTAGAGTTTATTCAAGTGAGTGGTATATGATAATGGATTCAAATTTAGATTTTTCCAAAAGCCCATGCATCTTTCCTCCACAGGTTTGAGATGCTACCTTTATCACATGCCAAATTTCTACATGTACTTAGGTCTACTTGCCCATTTTCTGTTCTGTTCAAGGATCTATCAGACCTGAGAATCATGTAGATCATCTTGACCCACCTTTGGGAGGAAAGACCATGTGTCTCTGTCATGTCCTTCCATTGTCCAGGGTCAGCCCAACTGCAGAGGATGAAAGCTCATGACGGATCACTTAACCTCAGCATGCAGTAGCTGTGGTCCATACAATCAGACTGTGATGGACATCACAGCAGACTCTCAGCAACCCAAATTGTACCAACAGCTTTGCTAAGGCCAACAGTACTTAGAGAGAAGGTCTAGGGAATGGTCAGTGCATCTAGTCCTCAGGAGTGGATGCTCTGAGAGTTCTTCCTGGGTCATGCTGGACACGCAGGTAATGTGTTCTAGTCTATGCTGGGCTTCCCCGGTGATGCAGTGGTAGAGAATCTGCCTGCCAATACAAGAGAGGAAGGAGACAGAGATCTGATCCCTGGATTGGAAGATCCCCTGGAGTAGGAAATGGCAACTCACTCCAGGATTCTTGCCTGGAAAATTCCATGGACAGAGGAGCCTGGTGGACTACAGCCCCTGGAATTGCAGAGTCAGACACGACTGAGCACGCACACGTACACACACCCCAGTCTATAGTCTGTTGGCTCCCTGAGGAACTGCTTTTGGTAAACAACCCTCTGTTGACTCATATGGTCCTGAACTGAGAGCTGTGTTAAGGAAAAAAACTGTGTGAAACTCAAAGGTATTGTTGAACATTTACTATACCATTCTCTCCCTCCGGTTTTATCTTTTTTTTTTTTTTTGGTATTTATCCTGATTTCTTGATTCTTTTTAATTTTACTTGTATATTTTTTCAATGCATTTTTGCAGATTGTTTTGAAGTAGAGGGATATATTTTCGCAGGAGAAGGGAAGGAAGGAAACTGCCAGAAGGATGGTTTGGCTCTGCTAAAATATATAAACAATGTACCATCCTTGATTTCAGGCTAGATTTACTGCACTTTCCAAAGGAACTTCTCTTTGACAGGTTTACCTAATGCAGAAAAACACCTTTGCTTCCTTCCAGGTCAAGCAGCTTTCATCCTTTAAATCTTACCGTTTCTAGAACAGAGAGGAAAAAATGCAGACGGATTTTAAAGGCTGATACAGGTTCAGACAAGTGTTTTAGTGACTAAAGTCAGCTTGAGGCATTTGTGTTTGACTTGATTGAACACGCGTGCACCCTGACTCACCTTTGCCATCAGTGGCCCACCTGGGGTAAAAGCTGCATTGGCAGGTGGAGCAGACGCAGACCTTTCTGTTGGCCTGCGTCACCACGCTGTCACTGTCTCTCTCACTTCCTGGTCCTCCTCATTTGGTCCAGCAGCCCTTTGAACCTTTGTGGAGACCACACCACAGCTAGGAAGTCTTGGCTGCCTCATTCCCTTTCAATTCCTTCACTCCAGTCCCCCCAGGTCTGGGCTCAGCTTGCACCTTAGGTGACAAAATTGACCTTTCCTGCTTCATAAGTTCATTCACCTTTCTCACAAGTGTGCCCAGAATCCCAGCACTAGGACAGCCCTCCCTGAGCAGCCTGTAATATCAGTCCTGTGGGGAGGAGGCTGGGTGGGTAGGACATGTCCTTGCCCTTCAGTGCTGCTGAGAGAGATGGCCTGGGCACCCGCACTCACGTTGCAGCTCTGCAGGAGGCACAGTGAGGGGGCCGTGTCTTGAGACTGTTCCGTGGGGAGGCCGAGGGCCATAGGTAAAATAAACCTCAGAGAAAAACGTGGTCTGAAAGGATACATGCACCCCAGTGTCCATTGCAGCACTGTTTACAATAGCCAAGACACAGAAGCAACTTAATTGTCCATTGACAGAGGAATGAAGAAAGAAGATGTGGTACATATATGCAGTGGAATACTACTCAGCCATAAAAAAGAACAAAACAATGTCATCTGCAGCAACATGGATAGACCCAGACAGGGCCATACTGAGTGAAATAAGTCAGGCCAAGAAAGTCAAATGTTGTATGTATACCTAATGTGCAAAATCTAAAAAAAATATGCAAATGAAGTTATTTACAAAACAGACTCACAGTCTTAGAAAAAGATGGGAAAAAGATGAAGAGTGTAGCAGAATACCGGCTACAGACTCATGGTTACCAGAAGGGAAGGGGGAGGGATAGTTAGGGAGTTTGAGATTGACATGTACACACTACTATATTTATAGTGGATAACCAACAAGGATCTACTGTAAGCACAGGGAACTCTGCTCAACATTATATAGCAACCTAAATGGGGAAAGCATTTGAAAAAGAATAGATATAGGTATATGGATAGCTGAATCACTTTGCTGTGCACCTGAAACTAACACAACATTGTTAATCAACTGTACTCCCATATAAAATAAGAAGTTAAAAAACAAATAAACCTCAGAATGAAACCCCTGCCACCTAATTGGCTTCTGAACACTGGGGACTGCTAGTTCAAAGCATGTGACTTCCGCCGGTATTCTGCTACACTCTTCATCTTTTTCCCAAAGTGATGACACTGCCCTCTGCTCCCCCAGAGGTGTCTTCCTTTGGTGTCTTGTCTTCCTGTTCTTTTAAATGTTTGAAAAGAGAAAATAGCTTTTCTGGAATCATTGCTTGGGAGGTGCCTGCATTTGTTGCATTCAGTCAAACATCCTTGCAAATATTTTAAAAAATCGCACAGCAGCCTGCCATGTCTTCTGAACACTACCAGCTGCCTTGGCTCAGACCCCACTGACCCTTTGTGGCTGGCCATGCACCCCTCAGTCTCAGTACTTAGGCCTTTGTCGTGTCATTATTCCTTATGCAAAAGCCCATCGTTCTTATCTGAAAATCTGAAATAGGGAAAGCTCTGGAAACAAGAAATCATTTGACAGCAAGTTCAGTTCAGTTTAGTCTCTCAGTCGTGTCTGACTCTTTGCAACCCCGTGGACTGCAGCACACCAGGCTTCCTGTCCATAACCAACTCCCGGAGCTTACTCAAACTCATGTCCATTGAGTCAGTGATGCCATCCAACCATCTCATCCTCTGTCATCCCCTTCTCCTCCTGCCTTCAATCTTTCCTAGCATCAGGGTCTTTTCCAATGATCCAGTTCTTCACATCAGGTGGCCAAAGTATTGAAGTTTCAGCTTCAGCATCAGTCCTTCCAGTGAATATTCAGGACTGATTTCCTTTAGGATTTGACAACAAAACCTGACCTAAATTGCCATGAGGCCACTTGGAGTCCTTGTTTATCCCAGTAAATGTAAATAGTCCTATCTTTTACTATAGAAATGCTAATATACCTGATTCTGGGGTACCATTTCAGAACCTCCTGGAAGTATCATGAGGTATGACGTTCATATTCTGAACTCCAAAGCGGACCTGGTCTCAGGGACTTGGGATAAGGGACTGTGACCTGCATAAAACCAGAGACTCGAAATGCCTATAATTTCACTCCATGTGACTGACAAAGTAATTCATGGAGACAAGTGACCCACACCAAGAAGACTAAAAGTATATGATATCCAAGACTCTGGAAATATCCAATGCAATCAGTATACTAAGAGCTTCTTCATCCCTGAAATGTCCAGAAGACATGCATAAGGTTTAGAAAAATGTGCCCAAATCAGATGTAACTAAATGTCACACAGTCCCCATAATTTGTCAACGGTGGGTTCCCTGACACCAGCAAGTTTCTAGAAATCTAATAGTAGAAAGATTTTAGATGCTTTCCACATGCCAGCACTGTTCTAATTGCCTGATATGGATTAGCTAATCAAACTCTTTTGACAACCCTTCGAAGCTTAAACTATCTCTGTCTCCCTTTACAGAAGAGGAAACTGAGATCCAGAGAGATGAAATGTCTCCATTGCAGTTCAGAAGCCAGAAAACAGAAACTCTCTGGCTATTTAAGCAAAGGTTACCAGAGGGGATTAGGAGTTTCCAGGATCATTAGAAGGCAGGATCTAGGCTCAGTCTCCAGAAATACTCATGCTATAGACTGGACCACCAGGCCTGCTACTTCCACAAGTGGGAAGGTTGGGAATCATGAGGTATGACGTTCATATTCTGAACTCCAAAGCGGATCTGGTCTCAGGGACTTGGGATAACGGACTGTGACCTGCATAAAACCAGGTTATGAGAACTAGCGACCTCAGAAACACCCACCGCCACCCAGAGACCACAAGGGGTCACCGAGGGTGTTGCTTCAGCGTTCTGCCTGCTCCATGGGTAGTCTGCTTGCCAACACACCCACAAAGCCAGTGACTGGTCTCCTCACCCCTGCCTGGCAGAAGAGCAGCCGAATCTATGATCATATGGCCTCCCCTCATTTCCTTGCCCTCTCAGATCATATTCAAGCACATTTGCTTGGGAGAACCGAAAACACATCTCAACCCCTGGAGGTGCAAGGGAGTAGGCCATTTTAGCATTCCTGCCTTTGAAATACAGGAGGAAGCTTGAATGGATGTCAGCTGAGCCAACCTATGGTTTCAGGCATTAACTAACTTCTCAAAGATGACACAGGAGTGGTGCAACCAGGATTTGAAGCCAGAAGCCAGACTGTCTGGTTCCAGAGTTTAAGTTCTGTAAATGCTACCACCTCTCCATGAGCTCACGCCTGGCTCGACTGGCCCCCTCATGACGTGTCTTCTCCATGCTCTCTTCCTTCAGCAGATCTGCAAGTGGTCCAGATGTCTATATGGTTCACAGAGGCCTCCAGCCCTAGACTCTGAATTTGGTGGGGGGCTGCGATTGATGATATCCATCTACCCTGGATTATCCCCATCAGTCCTATATTGGCTGGCTGAATCAGTTCCCTAGTGACCCAATAGTACCATGCAACAAACCACCCCAAACCTCAGTGACTGAAGACAATAAATACCGACTGTTGCTATTTAGTCTGTAGAATAACATTCTTCTGGTTTTAGCTGGGTTCATTCATGCCTCGGCGGTCAGCTGCAGGTCACTTAGGTGGCCCTGTTATCTTGGCTGGCCTCTCTCACACTTGGGCTGACCTATCTCTGGCTGGGTAGGCTGATCTCTCATCCTCCAGCATGATCTTACAGTAGCTCTTGAGAAGTGAGAGAGGAAGTAGGAAAGCACATGTACGTCTCCAAACCAAACCCCATGGCCATGCTCAGGGTCATGGCGGAAAGGGTACTATGGATACAAAGTTCCAGGGCAAAGGGTGTGGATACAGGGAGGCCATTATGTCAACCTTAGACACAACATCTAAACTCTCAGATGAGCCCATTCACCTGGTGCCAAAGAAAACACTGCTTAGAGGCTTTCTAGGGGAGGCATTGAGGGCCAAGGCTTCTGGAACCTCACAGCATCCAATCCAATGCAGAGCTCAGCCCCCAGGGGCTATCTGGCAAGGTCCTGCATAAACTGAATCGCCGGTTCTTTTGGCTGGTTCCATTCTGTGCTCAGGCCAGACTGGCAGCTGACTCGGAGACACAGCCCCTTGACTCAGGGCTTCCGCTTAACAGAGCTGCTGCTCAACAAAGACAGTCTCTTGACATCTCAAGCGGCGTGTCTGCTCGCTCGCCAATTAAAAGGCTCATGTCCTCAATGTGACAAATGCCAGGGAAAACAATTCTGCAATTCAGAACACAAGTGGGGAGAACACGAGCGAGGTAATCATGAACCAAGCGCCGGCCTTGTCCTCGGCGTTCATCTGGCTTCTCAGCAAGACGGCACGACTCTCCCAAGATTTCCTGGGTCATGCCAGCCACTGTGCCCATGCTGCAGGATCATGTGAAGGGTCAGAGTTGTTTTTCCGTAGCTTAGATTTCGGCAGGCAGATCTTACGTTTTCTTAATTCATATTTAATAGCCTGACAGTGCTGCCGGGTGGCTGTGCTGTGAGGACAAAGTGGAGATGAGGTCCCTGGGCAGCTAAGCCCTTCTCTGCCTATCAGGACAGGCTGCCCCAGGCCTGGGTCTGAGGGTCAGAGAACAGCTCTGATATTGGAAGACTGTAAGGAAAGCAGGTGTTCCTCCCAGTTTTTCCTCTGGATCAGTTTGTTGCCCTACGTTCCCCCAGTGAAAGCAGAGTTGTATATTCCTTGGTTTATATCCAGGCTCCTCAGTCCATGGGATTCTCCAGACAACAATACTGGAGTGGGCTGCCATTTCCTTCTCCAGATCTTCCCAACCCAGGGACTGAACCCAGGTCTCATGCACTGCAGGCAGACTCTTTACCATCTGAGCCACAAGGGAAGATTTAAGTTAAAAAAAAAAAAGTAACAGCTTTATTGAGATATAACTCACCTCCCATGCAACTCACCCATTTAAGGTGTACAATTCAATGTTTTTTTAAATATATTCACAGATACACGCATCCATCACCATTGTCAATATGTTCATCACCTCGAAAAGAAACCCATACCCATTAGCAGTCTTTCCTCATCCACCCCTCCCCCCAGGCCCCTGGGAACCACGAATCTGCTTTCTGTCTCTGTAGGTTTCCTTATTCTGGACATATCAAGTAGATGGCATCATATAATATGTGGTCTTTTGTTATTGGATTCTTTCACCTAGCTTTAACCAAGTACATTTTTTGAAGTTTCATCTTTGAAGGCAGATGAGTAGGTTTGGATCCTGGGTCCATAGCCTGTGTGGGATTAGGCAAATGGCTTGATCTCTCTGAGCTTCAGTTTCTCCATCTTAATATTCCAGTATTAATACACATAAAAGGCTTTGAACTGTGTCTGACGTACAGGCTTTGGTCAATGGGAGTTTTTAATCATCTTTCTCATCCTGGCTGTCCCTAAACTCTGTTTGGGGGGGTGCCCACTTCTCTGTTTTCATTCCCTCAACAATTTCTGCAGTCTGCACCACTCTCCCACTCAGGCTGCACCTGTCACCCTGCGTATGCCTTTTAAGTCCTCACAAAGATTCAGAGCCTCCTGCACACCACCCCTCTTCCCAAGGCAGCCTCATGGCCCCTGCTTGGGCTCCAATGTTCACAGTAGTTCAAGGAACATCACCTGGTGGGCCTCCGATTTGCATCCTCAATGTTTCTACTCAGCAACTGGGAGAGAGTGTCATCACAGCCCTGGTGGAAAGGAACCTCCCTCCCTTCGCTCCTACTTGTCCATATGCCATGATATATGAATGTTAATATTATAAACCATAAAGTGACACAGACACCTTTAGAAAGGTCACAGGGTAAAAGAAAAGGAAATCTATCCCTCCAGCCTGTACACGTACTGACTTCCTTCTGGAGTCTTTCCATCTCCAGGTGGGTAGCATTTTATGAGACCAGCGAACTCCACTGGGGGGACTCTGAGAAGACAGAGTGCCCCCATCCCAGGGAATTCCCCGGCAGTCCAGTGATTAGAACTCTGTGCTTTCAGGGCTGAGCATGTGAGTTCAATCCCTGGTTGGGGAACTAAGATCCCACAAGCTGCATGGCCCCCCAAAAAATTTCTTTTAAAGATTTATCCACCCCAGAGCACTAAAGCAGCATTTCTGTGTCATCACCCCATTTATATTGGGACTGTGGTTTCTTTGTGTGTTTTTATATCTTTTCCATGTCTGGGTTTATCTCCCCTGAGAGCCTGTAAACTTCTAAAGAACAAGAACTGTGTTGTCTCCCTTTATAGGAGTCTGTGTTTCATAAGAAAAATAAGTAAAAGAAAAAAATTTTAAGGTTTCTTATCTATGCACACAACCTCCTCTCATTGACATAAGGATCCAGTGTCTCTAGAAATTGTCTTGCAAACACTTCCCCTCACACCATGGTTTAGTCCTCATGTTCACCCAGCGGTGTCTTCTGCCCCAGAACTGTGTCATCTGTGCTGTATAAGGCGACAGGAAAATTCAGCCAGGGCCAGCGCTGGGTCAAGAGGTAGGATGTCTCTGAAGCTTTAGGATTTTGTTTGCTTATACTGCATATCCATACTGAGACTTTTCAGAAATGCTATTGAAAATAAAAGTTTCCTTCCTGCCGTATGGGAACTCTGGGAAAGAACCCACCCTCTATTCTGGGCCTTTGCTTTATTTCACACACCCGGAGGATGAAGAAGGAAGCTTTTGGTATAGTAACCAAGGCATCATCATGGCCTGAGACAAGGCTGTAGTAAATATTATAATCAAGTGGCTCACTTTTACTGCATGCCTACTGAGTGCCAGGCCCTTTTCTAAACACCGCATTCTCTCCTCCCACCTTTGCAAAACTCTGTAAAGAAGAGTTGCTCATTTGCCAGCAGGGCAACTGGGGCATTGACAAGAAACAACCTCAAAGCCCCACACTAGTCACTGTGGCACCAGGATTCCTGCCATACCAGCCACATCTGAAAACACAGAATAACGACCTCAAAGCTCAGTCCTTCTGGTTTCAGCCATCCTCCACGATGGGCAAAGCATGTGGCCCCATTTTCCCACCAGAGTCTCATAAACATCCTTGTGAGGTCAGGAGCAGAGTGTGCTCATGTGTGTGTTTCCACCCCATGGACTGTAGCCCACCAGGCCCCTCTGTCCATGGGATTTCCCACGCAAGAATACTGGAGTGGGTTGCCATTTCCTTCTCCAGGGGGTCTTCCCAACCCAAGGATTGAACTGGTGCATTGGCAGGCAGATTCTTTACCACTGAGCCACTAGGGAAGCCCCAGGAGCAGGTCACAGAGCCCAGATCTCCAGGGGGTATAGGTCCGGGCCTTGGGTGCACCCACTCCTAATCTCTCGCATCAACTGCTTCTTTCTTAACAGACAAAGATAAAGGGAAGGAACCTATTAAATCTGCACAACAGTCCCATGGAGCTCAAGTGTTAACGTCCCCAGAAAGGTTAAGAGATGCTCCAGATTAAATCAGGCTGGGAAGTAGCATCCCTCCCTCAGAGAATTGCAGGGCATATTTGTTATTTTTCATACTTGGTCAAGCACAGGACATCTGTGGTGTGAATAGGGGAATATGTGGCTTTATTTTCCCAGCGAAAGCTGGCGCTCCCTTCAATTCATGAATGTAGGCGACAAACCACAGTAGTATGTGGCTCTGTCACCCGTGGGGATCACAGATATTTTCCTCCTTGTTGCACATGTCTCAAAGTATCATTTATATTCACCACTACTTGGAAGTTACAGTAGTTTTAAACACGACTCTTAAGACTTCCCTGGCGGTATAGTGGTTAAGACTCCACACTTCGCAGTGGTCGGGGGCTGGGGTGGGGGCGGGGGTGGGATGGGATGTGTGTGTTCCATCCCTGGTTAAGGAACTGAGATCCTACATGCTGTGCAGCACAGTCAAAAACCCAATTAAAAAAAAATGACTCTAGACTTTATTATTTAATGCATTGATAGAGAAGGATATTTGAGATATTAACATTTGGTTTTTAACATTTTGATAACTATGTTTAAAAGTAACAGGTTTCTTGAATCATCCTATGCAATTTATTTTATATATTTAAAAGCATTATTCTAAAAAGGACTCTATGGGCTTTTCACCAGGCTGCCAAAGGTGTCCATGGCACCTGGCTACCCTCTACTCACAGTACCCAGAAAAGATGGGAAATTCAGGGGGAGTGCCTTACACACACACACACACACACACGCACACGCACGCACACACACACACACACGCACACGCACGCACACACACACACACACACACACACTATCCTTGATCCTCACTGACACAGGGGGGCCTTTGCCCTGGAACCAGAGCCCCTGCCAGCTCCTGGCAGCCCGGTTCTCTGAGCATCTCCAGGAATGGAAACCACTCCTGACTCGCAGCAAAACACCTCTTCGTTTAAGCCAGAGAAACACGATTTATTACCAGCATGTTTTCAGTTCCAAGCGATGCCTTGAAAAGGTCAGCTTATATGAATATTTAGAAAAAGCAGATCATAAAATAAGAGAGACTTGGTATTTTGTCTTTGTTTTTGTTTTTCCCTTTGATGAAGAAAATTCAGCGTTGCTCTTACTCTGGGCAAACTATTGTACTTGTTACTCGACCTGCATTTACTCTTTAAGGAGGAAGATGTCCTAGGACGGCATTTGGGGAAAAGATGTATGTCGTGGGAATTGTACAGCACTTGAAACTGGGGCAGCAAGCCCTGAACATGGGACCTACTTGTTATCTACTGTCTGTGAAGGCAGCACAGGAGGAGAACATGTCTGCTTTGAGGGGCCTGTTCAGTGCCTAATTGTTTTGTATTTGTTTCAGCTGATGGCCACTCTTTTCATTAGGGGCTTTTAACCGGTGAGTCATCTTTTGAAAACACAAATTTGATGGGGCCAGTTCTTCTTTTAAAATCTGTTGGCTCCCCCTTGCCGGAGGAGAAAGTACAAAACCCTTAACCTCGCGGCCAGGCCTTCATGCTCTGACTACAGCTTTCTTGCCAGCCTCGTACATGACTCTCCTCTCCTTCCTCCCATCCCTTCCCCTCCCATCCTCTCCCATTCACGCAGTGATGATTTACTGGATTATACTGTACAGTGAGCTTTGTAAAAGAGGAAGCTAGTATTTGTATTCTTTATTTCATGTAATAACTTTTAAAAATTATTTTTATGCTTAGTAGGATGGATTTTCTTTAAACCCTCAGGTTTTCAATCGGCCTCTAAAATGTAGTCTTGATGTTTTATGTAACCTTGATAAACATTCTTTGCAAAATTCTGGGTTTATTTTTTGGAAAGATGCAGATTATACATTTTAAAGCAGTTATTTGTTCAGCTTTTTCTGCTCCCTTTTCTAATTGTATCAGACAACTGAATAGTGATTTACTTAGTTCATTTGCACAATCTCTGATGATGGTTAGGAGGCTCAGCTCATAGTGTCTCTGATTTCTGCTATCCCTTGATTCTTGCTTTTTTCTAGTCTTCCCTCTTTCCCAGATCTCATCCACAGTGATTATGCTCTTCCAATTCCATATGAGCACTATCTCTTGGTTCCCTACTGCCCACCAGACTCTATGCTGAGTGCCAAGTGTAGACTGTGGAAGAAACAGCCAGGTTGCCTCCCCCTTGACATCTCATTCCACAGAGCCTGACACTTAAAAAGAATGAAGGCTTTTATGCAGAGTTTGACAACTTGTAGAAACAGAAGGTGGGGGCACGTTTATTTATTTTCTCATGTCCATACCCCCACGTGCAATCAGTTTGTAGTCTCTGGAGAAAACTCACTGTGAATTTAATAAGACCTCCCTTGGATGCCTCCAAAATAGACACTTCTCAGGTCTGGCTCCTTTGGGTAGTGTTTGCCTTTAGCCTCTTAAATAATCAGTAATAGCATTTTGTTTCACCTCTAAAATTAGACCACTTCTACAAAGTTTGGCCTTTTATGACTGATTTTCAGTGCTCTGTAAAAGGGTTAGCTAAATATATATTTTAGAAATGCCATGTTATTCAGAGTTACAGTTCAGGTCTAAAACAAAGCTTGTCAACTTAACCTATTTTGACTTAAAAGTGTTTGTAGCTTTGCTTGGTTTGGTTGGTTGTGAGCTGATCTACTAGTATTTTCATCATTGTCATCATCACTGGTTTAATTCATCTGTTTTCAGTGAAGGCTTTTGTTAAAGTCAAATAAATAAGTAGAAATCCAGTGAATGTAAGGTATTTGGGGATATGAATTGAATTCGTCTTTCTGCTCAAGAACTTCCTGGGAGGGCAGATAAGTTTGCCATTACGTGACGCATCCGGGGGGAATAGTATCCTGTTTTCCTTAATTCTACCATGACATAGTCAAGCATGTTCTTTAGCTCATTATTAGCTACTGTCATACACTGAACTGTGTATCCCCAAAATTGATATGTCAAAGCCCTAACCCCAAGACCTCTGAATGAGTCTGTATTTGAAGACAGAGCTTTTAAAGATGCCATTAAGATTAAGTGAGGTCCTATGGGTGGACCCGAATCCAATCTGACCAGTATCCTTAGAAAAAGAGGAACCTTAGACTCACAAAGACACACTAGGGATGTGTGTGCACACAGAGGAAAGACTGTGAGGACACGGCGAGAAGGCTGCCATCTGCAAGCCAGGACGAGCAGCCTCAGGAGAAACCGAAGCTGCCGCGCCTTGACCTTGGACTTCCAGCCTCCAGAACTGCGGGAAAACTAATTTCTCCTGTTTGAGCATCCCTATCTGTGGCATTTTATCTTGGTGGCCCCAGCTGACTGAGACAGCCACCAAGCCTATTTCAAAGGATCCCATTTCAGAGCAGAGTCCTGTGAAATGACACGAGCTGGCATCCTCTCTGTCTTTGTCAGTGGGGAAGTCGAGGCAGAGGAGACTGCAGGCTCTTGATGCAGTGGGGCGGCGGCAGGGCTGAGGGGAGCCACCTCTGCTGGACCCCCTAGCAGGGTCCCTACCTGGGGGCCCAGTGCACCTAGAGCTGTGCCAGGGACCCGGGAGGATTCAGGGAGGAGGGCCTTCTAGAATCCTCGGAGCAGTGATCTGGGCTTCACCCAGGAGTGTTCCTTCTCTTTCCCCTGGATCTTAACGAAACATCTGAGCACTAAATCTGAAACTCTTTCTCTAGTAGAGCCACGTGGTGCCTGCGTCTAGCACCCACGAGTGAAGAGCCGGAAACATTCTCCCACGCCAGCTCTGCGGGTTGCTGGCTACTTGTGCTTGGGTGTAAATGCTCACATTGCGTCTTCTGTTCCTGCCACATTTAACGCTTCAGCCTGGATGCAGCTTTATCTCTGCTTTGGGAATTTTCTACATCTTATTTATGAGTATTAAAATTCTGGAGTCTACCCCCACTGGGATGGCAGCGCCAGAAGAAGCCTGCATGGAGTTCAGGAACCTCCAGGCTGGCCGCTGGAGGCACCTCGGCTGGTCTGAAATGTGCTGACAGGGCCCAGCTGAGCCAGCATTGGATAGAGGGAGGTGGGAGGCAAGAGGCACGGTCACTCTAGGTCATGCAAGACACAGAAGAAGCAGGCCTGGGCAGGAGGGAGCTGGGCGGTGGCCATCAGCATCTCAGATGTCATGGGTGGTGCAGCTGGGATCCAGAGTGTTCTGAGGCCCTTCTGCCTTTCTTAGGTGTTTGCAAGACCCTCCTGTGTGCTTTGTGCTATGCGTTCCTGACACAGGGATTGGAGTTGGGAGGGGTGGTGACAGAGATGGGAGAGGGTAAAGCGATGGCGCAGGGTAGAGAGGAAGGAAGGGCCCTCGTGCAAATACAGTGAGCAGTATAGGATAATGTTGGATGAAAGGCTGAACTCAAAGTGAGCTCTGAATGAGAAATGGCCAGGTCTCTGGGGGCTGGAGTAGGGAAGGTAGTCTTATTCTGGACGGAAGCTGCAGTCTCCTGGTGGCCTTGGCAAAGTGGCAGGAGGAACAGCCAGGGGTGAGCAGGTCTGTCCTTGGGTCTGTCATGTTAGGGGTTTTGGGCTTCTGGGCTCCTTCCCCACCTAAGAGCCCACTGTGTAGCTGAGACTTCTCATGGAGTCCCCATAGTGCCCCTAAAGTTGGGGGTGGGCTGGGGAGGCACTCTGAAATTCCCTCTTCCTTCTTTAGGGCTGTCACAGGATTGTGACAGGGTCAGGCAGATATAGGATGGCCAGGGAGAGTTCCCCTGGCTCAGAAGCAGCCAGGAGCAGGGCACCCCATCATCAGATCAAAGACCCTTTCCTTACCCGTGGTGACCTGTTGGCTGGGAACCCAAAGAAAACTCAAGGAGCCCCACTCCTGGGCAGAAGAGTAGGGGTCGGCACGTCGGTAACAGCCCCCAGTATTCTCATGCAGGCCTGCAGCGGCCAGCGCTGTCCTAGAGAGGGCTCGTTTGAGCCACTCAGCAGACAGCAAGGCACCTATTAGAAACTCATTTATTCCTTGCTCGTTTACGCTCCACTTAGCGAATTTGTTTGGAATGTCTGCTTTCTGTTAGACACTAGTGCTCCAGCCTAGAGCAGGGGATGGCAGCCTTTTTCTTTTTCTTTTGAAGTATGGAACACTTCACGTATTTGTGTGTCATCCTTGTGCAGGGGCCATGCTAGTCTACTCTGTATTGTTCCAGTTTTAATTTATGTGCTGCCAAAGTGAGTACAGGCTTTTTCTATAGATTAAATATTTGGGGGATTCCCAGGTGACTCAGTGGTAAAGAATCCACCTGCCAATTAAGAAAACTCAGGAGATGTGGGTTTCATCCCTGGGTTAGGAAGATCCTCTGGAGAAGGAAATGGCAACCCACTCCAGTATTCTTACCTGGGAAATCCCAGGGACAGAGAAGCCTGGCTGGCTACAGTCCATGGAGTTGCAGAGTCAGACACGACTGAGCGACTAAACAATAACGGCAAAAAGACTTGAGCTTTGAGGGCCATGTTGTCTCTGTTGTACTCACCTCTTCTGCAGAAGAAGCAACCACAGACAATACACAAGTGCATGGGTGTAGCTTTGTTCCAGGAAAACCTGATGGACAGGCACTGGCCTGGATTTGGCCCAGAGAGCACAGTTAGCTCCCCACCCTGGACTGGAAACACAGAGGTAAACAAAAGTAGACATGGGCTCTGTCTGTATGGAGCTTACACTCTAGGCAAGGAAGACAGGCGTTAATTCTATAATTATAAGCATAAATTATCAGTATGAACCCAGGTACTTGAAAGGAGAGAGACCCTCTCTATAAATAGGAGAGTGATACAGCCTCAGGTCAAGGCAGGCTTCCCTTGGGAGCTGATACTTGACTTGGGCTCTGAATCAGCATTAACAGGTGAAGAGAGAGGAAACAGTGCATGGAAGGGCCCTGTGGCAGGAGTGTGGAATATTCTGGAAACTGAAACACGGCCAGTGTGCAGGAGCATACAAGAGGACCAGGAGCAGGGGGAATGAGGCAGGATGGAAAGTAGTCACCAGTCCAGGCACAGCCTGGAGCGGGGAGGCTTACAGCAGGGGAGGAAGAGGATCAGATGTGCATTTTGAGAAAAGTCTCTTGGCTGCATCAGAGAAAAGCAAGTGAGGACTGTTGCAAGAGAGGGAGGCAGCTACGGAGGTAAAGAGAGTTGGATGGAGATAAAGAATTCAGGAGTGTTGATGGGGTGGCGACAGAGGGAGAGGCTCCTAGGTGTCAGGTTTATCCATTCGATGATTAGCAGTGCTGTCTGTCTACCAGAGCCCTGGGGAAGTCCCTGATGCTTTGCCTTGTTTGGGTCAGAGGAAGAGGTGTGGCACGTTGAGCTGCCTTTGAGACATCAGATTAGAGGCGGTGGATAAGCAGTGAGATGGACAGATCTGGGAGGCAGAGGAAAGGTAGGGGCTGAGACCATGTGTTTTCAGGAGCCATCAGCATATGGAAGGTAAGAAATGCCCTGAGCATGGATCATGTGGGGAAAGGAATAGAGTATTAAAAAAAAAAAAAAAAAGGAAGAGAGCCTAGAGAAAATCCTCAAGGAACTCTGATATTTAATAGCCAGAGAGAGAGAAGTGTTCCTGCAAAACAGAATGAAACAGCAACCAAGGGAGTGGGGGGGAACGTATGAGGCTGGGAAGGAATTGTTTAAGCAAGGTTTATGTTCAGCTTGTACACACTGACCACTGATGCGCAGAGACTATTCTGACTGGTCAGTGCATCCACATGGCCGGTGCCGTGCCATCCCAGTAGTTTATATCATGATAGTCATCCCTGCTTTTAAGGAATGATCATCAGTATGGAAGTCTTCTGGGGTGGCAAACAGGATGAAAAGTAGAAACCTTCTATTGCACTCAGCACAAGTAGTATATCCTGGTGGGGGCTTCCCTGGTGGCTCTGGGAAAGAACCCACCTGCCAGTGCAGGAGACATAAGAGACACAGGTTCGATCCCTGGGTCAAGGAAGATCCTCTGCAGGAGGGTATGGCAACCCACTCCATTATTCTTGCCTGGAGAAGCCCATGGACAGAAGACCCTGGCAGGCTGTGGCCCATAGGTTTGCAGAAAATCAGACACAATTGGAGTGACTCAGCACACAAACACATATCATTGGTGACCTTAATAGGAGGACTTGAGGGGCAGTGATGGGCTGAGGAGCGAGCTGAAGAAGGAATGGGAGGTGAGCTACTAGACAGGAGGCCCAGGAAACCCCTGAAGAATTTTCACTGGGATGCAGGGAAGCTGAGCAGGACAGGTAGGGGAGAATCCAGAAGGGGATGGCGGTGGGAAGCTGAAATTTTTTTTCATAAGATGTTAAATGATGAGATGGATTTATTGGTTCAACACACCCTCTGTGTACTTAGTCACTAACCACACTTGTATCTGTTTCATTTGTTGATTCATTATTTGATCCAACATTCTCATCTCATCCTTGGTGGAGATATTTACTATGGCATGAGCACCAATTCATTTTATTTCCTTCTTTGCTTTTCCACAGGTATTTGTTGAGCACTTACTATCTGTCAAGTATGGGACAAGGTCCACTGATAGAAAGATGAGTAAGTTAGAGTCTGTGTGTTCAAGGGACTTATAGTTTCATGCAGTGGTTATCAACCAGGGATAATTTTATCCCTTCCCTTGCCTGGGGAACACTGGGCAATGTCTGGAGATATATTTTGTTGTCATAACTTGGGGTGGGCCTGTGAGAAGGAATCTAGGAATGTTACCAGCACCTGGTGGGTGGGGCCAAGGATGCTGCTAAATGTCCTCTGGTGCACAGGACAGTCCCCCATCCCCAAAATTAGTATCCAGCCCAAAATGTGAATAAAGCAAAAAGCACCTCAGTAAATGGTAACTGCAGGAGCTCAGAGGATAGGTATGTAAGCACCACATGGAGCTGGCCAGGCAGGAGGTGAGGGACAGACATGAGGGGGCAAGGTTCCTGCTTGGAAACTTCCAGTAACGCAGTATGAGGGCACCATGGCCAGAAAGGCTGAAGTCACTAGAGTAGGGCTGAGGCTACAGATACCTTACTGAGTATTTTGGCGTTTTTGTCTATTTAGTAGGAAGCCTCTAAAGGGTTTTCAATGAGAGGAAACCAGATTTGGGTCTTAGGAAGATCATTTAGGGGACAGACAAGAGCAAGCAATAA
The DNA here is from genome assembly GCF_014754425.2 of Oryx dammah. Lineage (NCBI taxonomy): Eukaryota > Metazoa > Chordata > Mammalia > Artiodactyla > Bovidae > Oryx > Oryx dammah. The sequence goes on along the minus strand of NW_024070209.1, from coordinate 74,698,318 downwards.
GTGCTAATATTTATTAAGAACCTACTGTGTGTCAATAGGCTTCTGAGTACTTTCTTGAATGCTTCATTTAATCTCCCAGCAGCCCTATGGGTAGGTGCTTGTGTGCCCATTATACAGCTGAGGAGACTGAGGCAGAATATCAAAATGCTGATGAATGGGGAAGTAGTCCTTGACTGAGACTGAGCTTATGCACAAACCTGAGCCAGCCTGCGGTTTCTCCCACCTTCCACTTTGGGTCTGGGCTCTCGGACCAGATTGGAGCGTCCACGGGGTCTCAGTTCATAACTCGTATGTTCCAGCTCTCCCTGCAGCTGCTCCCAAAGTCCCACACCTGCAGCTTTGAGGAGTGTGGAATCGAGGTAGCCAGTTTAATTCTTCCTGAATAGGAGTTCTCATGGAGCTGTTAATTTTTTAGCGACTTTGTGGCTGAGATGCCCCCATGGAAAGAGAAACACTTGCTTCTGGGAAATCGTATTCACTCTTTGCTGCCTGAGACCTCTCCGTGGACCCCAGTGACCTCATGTAGCTTCCCTATTAGGATACCCTGCCTCACTATCAGATGCACCTTTTCTCCTCTATTTTTGCTAGGGGTAAGGAGGGGGAAAGTGGGTTGGCATGACTTATAAAATTTAAAGTACATCTCAGGACCCAAATCCACATCATTAGCCAGCACAGATCTTGCTTTCCTGGGTTTTAATTACAGTGGCTCCTCCTCCCATTATCTGGGCTTCCTGGTGGCTCAGACGGTAAAGCGTTGGCCTGCAATGCAGGAGACCCAGGTTTGATCGCTGGGTCAGAAAGATCCCCTGGAGAAGGAATGGTAACCCACTCCAGTTCTCTTGCCTGGAAAATGCCATGGACGAAGAAACCCGGTAGGCTACCATCCACGGGGTCTTTCCTTTTCCTCCTCCCACTGCTGAGGCTGCTGAGTCGCTTCAGTCGTGTCCAATTCTGTGCGACCCCAGAGACGGAAGCCCACCAGGCTCCCCCTCTCACTAGGAGGGACGATCTAATGTAATGGCCCCTGGCCCAGGACTGACAGAGAGAAAGAGCTGGAGGCTGGGTTTGCCAACCAGGGGGCAGGGAGTGCTCCCCAGACAGAGGTGGGACCAGAGCACTCCCACCTGGCACCTTTCAGCAGGGCTTTTCTCATCTGGAAAGAAGACTGGAAATGGATTTTCATGTTTACATACACTTTTCAATAAAAGTGTCTTCACTTTTTTAAAACAATGGCAGCGTTCTGGCAGGGCTGAAGAAAAGCAAACTAGTCTGGGATCCAGAAGGAATACCCAACAGAAGAGTAGGCAGGGTTCAGTGTAGAGAAATAACCTGCTACCAGGGGATTCTTGAGGTTGGCTCTGACCAGAGAGTTCACAGCCCCAAATTATCCCCAGCTGACAGATGCAAAGCCTAGGCCGTCTGCTGTCACCTGGCCTGTTCATGCGAGAAGCCATATTCTCCTGCACTGTTGGTGGGAATGTTAAACTGGCTCAACCACTATGGAAAACAGTATGGAGGTTCCTTAAAAAGTTAAAAATAGAGCCACATATGACCCAACAATCTTACTCCTGGGCACGTATCTGGAAAAAACAAAAACTCTAATTCGAAAAGATACATGCACCCCAATGTTCAAAGCAGCGTTATTTACAACAGCCAAGACGTGGAAGAAACCTAAGTATCCATCAGCGGATGAATGGATAAAGATGTGGTTTATATGTGTGTGTGTGTGTGTGTGTGTGTGCGTGCATATGTGTGTGTGGGTGTGAGTGTGGGTCTGTATGTATATATGTGTGTGTATAGATATGTATATTCCATTACACACAATGGAATACTATTCAACCATAAAAAGAATGAAATTTTGCCATTTGCAGCAACATGGATAGACCTAGAGATTTCATACTGAGTAAAGTAAGTCAGACAGAGAAAGGCAAATGTTTACAGTATCACTTACATGTGGAATCTAAAAAATACTAATATTTACAAAACGGAAACAGATTCATAGACATAGAAAACAAACTTATGGTTACCAAAGGAGAGGGAGAAGAGGGATAAATTAAGAGCATAGGATGAACAGATATACACTATTACATATAAAAGACAAGCAACAAAGATTTACTGTATAGCACAAGGAACTATATTCAACATCTTGTAAAAACCTGTAATGAAAAATCTGAAAATATATATCACTGAATCATTTTATTATATACCTGAAACTAACCCAATATTATAAATCAACAAAGTTCATTTTTTAAAAAGCCATGTTCTTATTTTCAGGCTTCCTTCTATGTTTCACTTCTTCCTTTAAGGATTCTGTGGTAGGACAGAAAATTCTCTAGGCTTCAGATTTCCTACCCAATGAAAGGGCTGTTGCAGTAAAGACCTGCTCGTGTCTCTAAGTGGGTTTGGATTGTAGAGTAAACCAAGGCTTTGCCAGTAGGACAACTATACACCTATGGTGCTAAGGAAACTAACTTTGCACCCAAATGTAACACAGTTCCCCACATTCCCAAATAAAAGGGCTCCAAAAAAAATTTTAGTCCACCTGAATATATGGATATTTTTGGAATACAGTTTAAATGAAACAACAAACTGTTTACTTATAATATGTAATTAATTACTTTAGTTACACATCTTTAAAATCATAAAATAAGTAAACTGTTAATTTTTAAATACTACTTTCTCCCACTTTTATTAGATGAGTCATTCTCCAAACCTGTCAGGGGCAGTTCCCACCGCAGTGTCTTTTGTTCCCAGTGTATTTTTTTATCCCTAGCCTAGAGCAGGTTCTCAAGTCCTCTGACAGTTTACAGAGCTCATGAGCCTCACTTCCATCTACATTTTCAAGACAGCGCTTTTAGAATCAGTGGATTATGCCTTCCTTCAAAATTTTATCCGAGTCGCAGGTCCCAGTTCCCATAAGTTGAGGCAGTTTGCTTTTTTCTTTTTCATTTGCCTCATAGGTGACTATTCATGATCTCTTGCAGCAATTAACCATTGTTGGGTTTCTGTTTAAAGTGACTTTTAAAAGTCTTGTTTACAACAACCTCCAAACACTAAAATTATGAAGTCATAATCCCAAGAGTAATTACCACATCTCTGTTAACTAATCAGGTGGGAGAGTACATCTGAGAGATAAGAGTTTTTACTGATACAGAATCCATCAAATTGGATATTGGATATATTGAATTTAATATATTATTAAATATATTTATATATTTATATAAATATATATAAATACAATTTATTTATAGTAAATAAATTTCAATAAATTTATATAAATAAATATATATTTAAATAAATATGTATTTATAAATTTATATAAATAAAATTTGTATATATTTAATATATTGAATTTAAATTAATTAAATTCAGTAATATATTGAATTTAGAATATTTAATAATTTAATATATAATACCCTTTTATTGAAGTACAGTTGATTTACAATGTTGTGTTAATTTCTGCTGTACAGCAAAGTCACTGTACATATATACATATTATTTTTATACTCTGTTCCATTATGACTTACCCTTTTTTCTGAGGGATAATGGGAGATTCAAGGGAACAACCGTCATATATTAGGGCGTAGACAAAAAGTTTCAACTTCTCAATTCTCCTCTAACACCCATCAGCTTATTACATTGCACACAGGAGAATTTCTTTACTGGCTATTCAGTAGTTAGTGTCTGTCCACATAGGTGGACACATGCAATGAATCCAGAGCACAGAAAATGGTGCTGAGTCCACTGGGCCCCGCCAAGAACTCTGGCCACCACCTTTCCCCACTTCCTAAACACCAGTAACTGCAAGCCCCTTCTGCCAACCTGCCGCTGGGCTTTTGTGTGGTTTAATGAACATAGAGTCATTTGGAAATATGCACTGTGCTCCACAAAAGGAAACAGTAATATAATCAGAAATCATTATATTCCAGTACTTCAGCACTATTGCTACTATTAATGTCCATTATCAGTATATTACCTGAAATGTGTTTAACAGTCACAGGCACTAATCAAGTTGCCTGTCCTAGAGAATGTATATTCTCTCCATCTGGATCACACCATGTATTGTGCTGTGACTGTTTTAAACTTTTTTTTTTTTTTTCAGAGTATTGGAACCTGCTACTTCATATTCTGAAAAGTAATGTAGTGGGTGAAGCCCTGAGAGGTTCAAAGCCTAGGCTTCCATCAGGGAAATAATGCAATTTCCAGGCAGAATGATTATAATATTATTCAGTGATTACATGAAAGTGGGGGGGGGTCTGTTTTTGTTAGACTTTTGAAAGTGGCAAATTGAATTCCATCCAAGTAATCAGAGGTTATGAGTTTCCAGCACAGTATGTTTGCACATGTTGGAGGCTTATTTTCCCAGAGTCCTCCCTAGCCTGCTGCCCCCTGAGCCTTTGCTGGCCTCAAGGGACAGACCTGAAGTGCCTGGCAGTGAATTCGCTGACGAGAACTCTCAGCTGATGAGAACTGGGAGTTGGTGGCAGAAGCTCCAGCTTCCTCATAGCCCGGGTGGGGTAACTCTAAGACATGTCCTTCTCCTTCCTCCCAGAGGTCCCCGGGGACACTGGCCCAGGTGCCCCCAGTGGCATCCTGCTTATCTTGGGCAACCTCTGTTGGCTTCCTTCACTTACCTGTCTCCGTTCCCCTCTCACTGGCCTGAGCTTTCTGGCCTCACTCTCCAAGTAAACCACTTGCCTCAAAGCCTTGTCTGGGTTCTAGTTCCCAAGAGAGGCACACCTAGGCCCCCTAACCCTCCCCCTTCCTGTTTGGAGAGCACCCAGAGCCCTCTCAGGCTTTCCCAGTGACTCAGTGGTAAAGAATCTGCCTGCCAATGCAGGAGACACAGGTTCAATCCCTGGGTTGGGAAGATCCCCTGGAGGAGGAAATGGCAACCCACTCCAGTATTCTTGCCTGAAAAATTCCATGGACTGAGGAGCCTGGCGGGCTACAATGGATGGTGGTCACACTGAGTCAGACACAACTGCGTGACTGAGCACACAGATGCCTTGCTGGAGCCCTCTGTCCTTTAAACTGGCAGCACCCAGAATCTTCATGTTTCAAAGCATCATCCTCCTGAAAAATGAAAATTCTGAACCTTTTTTTTTAATCAGGAAAGTGATGGATATAATTTATTTCTCCCTCTTCTCTTAATTATTATTACCCCATTCATGTGAGACAAGATGATTTCATCCAGGTTGTATTTTAAATGCCCATAATCGATGTCCTCATTCTGAGCATGAATCTATGTGCTCTTAGATAATTTATGTATAATTTTAATAGATTTGTCAACGGCAGCCCTTCCTCATCTAAACAGGCTGCTTGCAGACAGATCACTTAATTTGCTCCTCGATGCTATTTTTCATACATGGTTGCTGCGCAGCCGACAGATAGCAGATGATCCCATTACAAACACATTTGACAGGGCATGGGCTGTGAGGATGAGCAAACTCAAGGTCTCCTATGGTGGCGAGCAATGTGTGTCTCCCTCTCACTCAGAAGGGGAAGTTCCAGGGCCCAAGGCAAGGTGCTGGGGCTGCAGTCACCTGCAGCCCTCGGGAGCTGACGAGCACTCCCGCTTACTTGCGCTAAGAGAGGTTGTTGGTGCCCAGCACATTCCCCTCCCTGGGGATCACCTGTTGACAGTCCCTGCTTCCTGCCTCTCTCTGTGTGGGGGTGCCCAGCCCATTCATGGGGCAGGCTGCAAGTCTTCGGGGAGTGATGTATCAAAAGCACTTGTCAATATCACTCAGCTATTAAAAAGAATGCATTTGAATCCATTCTAATGAGGTGGATGAAACTGGAGCCTATTATACAAGGTGAAGTAAGTCAGAAAGAAAAACACCAATACAGTATATTAATGCATACATATGGAATTTAGAAAGATGGTAACAGTGACCCTATATGTGAGACAGCAAAAGAGACATAGATATAAAGAGCAGACTTTTGGACTCTGTGGGAGATGGCAAGTGTGGGCTGATTTGAGAGAATAGCATTGAAACATGTGTATTACCATATGTGGAAAAGATCACCAGTCCAGGTTTGATGAATGAAACAGGGCACTCAAAGCTGGTGCGCTGGGACAACCCTGAGGGATGGGGTGGGGAGGAAGGTGGGAGGGGGGTTCAGGATGGGGGACACGTGCGCCAGTGGCTGATTCATGTTGATGTATGGCAAAACCCCCACAATATTGTAAATTAGCCTCCAATTAAAATAAATTAATTTTTTTTAAAAAAGCACTTGTCAGCCAATGAGAGGTGGGAGATGATGAATAAACACTGCAGCTTCCTCCTTTGTCTCTTGGGAGGACAAATTTGAGATGGGTTCTCCCCAGCCTCTTGGAGCATCCTCAGTAGGAATGAGCCCCAACTGCCCAGGCGGAAACTGGTTGATGCTTCCTCAATTAACTTTTCCCCATCTCCTACCTCACATTCCTACTTCCTCATGGTGATTCCTTGGATCAACTAAAAAAAAAAACCATACTCGCATCCAAATTGCTGTTTCAAGGGCCACTTTGGAGGGGAACTCAAACTGAGATGCTTGTCCTTCTGAATGTCTTCAGGTTGATCTTTTAGGCGTGCTTGGCAAGGAGCTTCCTGTACCCCAGGAATTCTCCCTCTTCTGACTGCCTCAGCCCCACCAGCAGAGTTAACTTAGCCCTCACCGTCTGCAGCCCTGGGACCTCCCCTGTTTCTGCACATGGGCGAGCGATGGAGTAGACACCGAGTCTGCCAGCTCCTTGCTGACCTGAGCTTCTGTCCGAGAGGTGATGGTGCTCCAACCACATCCTCAGTCAGGAGTGAAGACCAGAGGTGCCCAGCAGGGCAGAAGATGGGATAGCCAGACCACACAATATTTTCCCCCCTTTTAGGGGAAAAAAGTACAGAAACCCTTCCTTCCAAAGACTGATGTGAGCCCTGATGGATTATTTGCACCATTTCTGTCTGCTGGGGTAATTGCAAAGGCGAGTGTGCTGTGTTCCAAGGGAAAAGTGTTCCCTAGACACGGTAATCCTTGCCATGCCAGCTTGTGACAGAGAGAACCACATCAATTTCTAAATTTTCTCAATGGAGTGAGATGTGTGTAATGTGGAATAAAATATAAACAAGTCTTAAGAAGCATCTATGTGTTTCTTTTTATCAACCTTTAGATGCGTTAAAGCCAACCATAATTTCCTATGAATTCTAGATGATATGTAGTATTTTTATTTGCTACTTCATTGCTAAATGTTTCATATAAAACTGAAGAGGGGGGAAAAAAAAAAACACAGTCCCACATATAAAAGAAGCAGCAGATGGCTAAATGTGGCCGTGGGAGAAAAGCAGTGAATGGAGTGGGTTCAGAACAGAGGCTCCCCGGTTGGGTACAGGCCCGAGATTGGGTGGAGGGAAATTCAGGTATGAGGTTACCTGTGCTCATTAGCCATTTGCTTCCACTGTGTTTTAAGTAGCCCATTAGTATTCAGAAGAATCTACAGGTATCTTTGTTACATTTTTTTTATCTTTTAAATGTACATATAAATGAGTATGTGTTATTTATAGATATCTTTGGATTTAGAAACATCAAGCTTGCAAACTAATGCAGCAGGGAATGTTTGATTTACTGCTCGCTGGAGAGCAAGGACAGGGGTGGGGGCTTTCTGCAGGAAGGAAGACTGGATTGGGATAAGCTGTTTAATCTTTCTAGGGGACTTTCCTGGCAGCTTCAGTTACAGTTAAACTGTGGAGAGATGACTGGGTGGGGGAAAAAAGAGCAGCGGCCAGGGAGTTTACAAGCCAACGTTGTTGCCCCAGCTCTCCTGCTAATCAGCTATGAAACCTTCAGCTTGTCACACACCAGCTCTTACCTTTGGTTTCCTGCCCATATCTGGACATCAAGCCATGCCAGGCTGTGGCCCAGTGATTTGGTGCGTTTGTACTGATGGCTGTGGGCTCTGGCAGGACTCATAGGTTGCAGAAGTGCCATGAGTTTGGTGAGCCATGGTTCCTTGTTTTTTCAGATGGAACGTGAAGCTCTGGTGCGATCAAGCCCCTTGCCGTCACACTTTGGTAGAGACCAGGAAAACAGAATTAGCTTCTGCTTCTATTTTCAGTTCCTAGGCTGTTTCTATATTGGCCAAGAAAAGCAGAGAACTTAGAGAAATTCCTGGTAATGACTGCTTTCTGCCTGGGTATGGAGAAACTTGCCTGTCTGTGGTTTATTTTTAAATGGATAACTCATCATAACTGGATAAAAAGTACTGTAATCTCCAAAGACTTTTCTTTCACAATTTTTTTTTTTTCCTCTCTGAGAGTAGAGAAACAAGGCTCAGGTCTACTCAAATAAAATCATTTTCTGCCCGGTGAGGAAGTGACACCTCTCAGAACCACTTGGGGCTGGGAAGGGGTTCTCAGCCACTGGCCCTATGGCTTAGATTCAGAGAAGAAGTAGAACAAGTAGGGATTGAAGTCATGAAGGCGTCTGTCCTTGGGCCTGGTGTCTAGTAGTTGCTGGGGAGGAGAATGAGGGGATGGTAAGGGCTGAAAGTGTCCTCCTGGAGGAAATTCAGGGAGATGCAGTGAAGGCAGTGGGAAGCGGTAGCTGACCAGCGTCAGATACACCCAGGAAAACTACATACATGGTCAGCCCCTTGATCCACTAGCTCCCAAGGAAGATCCCTCCCCATCCATTTGTCCTCTGCGTGCTCACCTCCGCAGAGAGGTGATGGGAAAAAATGCACCACCTCCCCCTGGGTGAGGTAGGTGTTCCAGCCGTACCTAGTCTGTGCTTTAGTTGGCAGGCATGGTCATAACAATGTTAGAGCCAGCAGTTAATCTGTGCCATGGGCTATGCCAAGTGCCTTTCTTACACCCGAATATTTAACTCTCAGAACAACCACAGATGTTCAATAATGTCATCCCCTTTGGACAGGGAGGAGATTGGGTCAGAGGGTGGGAGTGGGGTGGAGAGTCTGCCATTTAGACCCAGGTCTAATTAGAGATTTAGAGCCAGCTCTCTCAGGCTATAAATATCCCATGCTCTTGACCACCCCACAGGCTGAGCCAGCCCTGAACCAGGTGTGTCAGGGTTTTCTAAGATGAAAATCCAAGGTGAGGCTTGGATCGTGCCTTATAGGCCATGAGCGAGGCTGCGGGGTTCGGTCTCGGGGAAGGGGCTCCAGAACCTCTCTGCACCTCCACCAGGAAATCAAAACCCACCGAGTCTATGAAAGCTCACCTTGTCTTACTCTGTGGAGCTGCTTTTCCCCATCCCTTCTCTCTAAGGCTATCAAGAGGCCAAGACCCAAAAGGTCAGTGGATGCTGAGTGACCTCGACCCTGGCAGCCGTGGTTTCGGCCAGGACAGGCTCAGTCCAGACCCTGGCAGTGAGCAGATGCTGGACCCGTGAGCTCCCTTGGCCACTGTGTCCTGTTCTCATGCTGTCTCCACCCCCCGATGTGTACAGCTGTGGGCCTGACAGAGGGCTGATGTGGTGGCGACTTGAATGCCTTGAACACAGGTCAAAGGCTCCCTTGAAGCACTGAAGCAGCCAGTCCCAGAGTCTGCCACCATGAAAGGGACAAGCCTCAGAGAAGAAACTGGAACAGAGAAGGTGGGAGGGAAGGGGGAAATCCCAGTCTCTCTGGGCTCTACTGAGGGTCCAGACTTGAGGTGGACTCTTCCTTCAGTGTGAATTCCAGTGTGGTTGGTGCTAAGATGGGGGCTGCCCCACATAGCCAGGATGGACCCTCCTGGAAAACAGCTTGGCAGGGGGGAGCAGCTTATCAGGCCGAATTCTACTTCCTCTTTCGCCTGCTCTCAACCCCCTCTTGGCCTGTGGTTCTGTTTTACTCCCCAAGAGTCGAGATAAATCTTGTTCAAATGTTACAGCCTGGCCCTGGGAGTGCAGGGGGAACCAAAAGAAGAGCCTTATTCACATTTGGGTCAGAGTTCTCAGTGGGCAGCAGGGTCATGCAGGTGGAGCCTCCACAGATGATCCACCCACCTGGCCACCTGGACGGAGCTGGAGAGGAGAGAACCCCATCCCTCAGCACCAAGAAGGAGGGAAACACCCATTCGCACCGCAATCCGGCTCAGCAACACAAGCAGCTGGCCTTCCTGTCTCTGAATTAGGATGCCAGCCCCTGCCCTGCCTCCCGCGGGGTCTGCATGGCCGTCTAATGAGGGAGAGAAGATGCAGAAAACACTCCACCAAGCCCATGGTACCAGGCAAATGTGAAGCGTCATCATGAAAAGCTTCAATTTATGGGTCTGAAGGAGAAGCAACATCTGGGAAGGAATTATTGCAATTTAAAGGGAGGATGCAGGCCTGGTTTATAAGAGCGAAATCTGGAAGCCACGTCTGATTTTTTTTTTCTCAAACTGGTTTGTATTCCAATCATGAAGCTGTGGTGTGAACGTCCAGATGTTCGAAGTGAAACTGTAGAAAATGAGTGGAGTCTTGGAGGCATTCTCGCTCCTTCAGCAGAGCCTTACTGAGCATCTACTACGTGCCAGGTGCCACACGTTCTGGCCGCAGCTTCCCGCCGCCATGGGCCAGTCGGTGGAACAGGTTTGCTGGCGTCTCTGCCCTTCTCTCCAGCTTGCAGCCCTCCGGAATTGCACGGTCATCCTGGCCCTGGATCCAGGCACAGGAAAACCTCTGTTAACCTGTGCAGGACTCTGAGTGGTGCCACTGACTTAGGGAGCCCTAGTTAGTTGAAGTGGGTCGGCCATGCAACCAGAAAGTAATTCATGTGGGAGCAGTTGATTTGCAACTTTCTTTTACTGAAACGTTTCAGTCTGGGTTTCTGGCGATCCCTGTTGTAGCAAGACTTCGGAACCAGTCAGTGCCTGGGTACCCTGTTGTCCCCATCTCCCCATTCTCCTTGTCCAAACCAGCCAAGCAGGACAGAAGAGGGGCTGCTGAGAAGCCTCCATTGGTGACACTGAGTTCTTATCTAACATTCCCAGTAATTCACTCCAGGAGGGTCTGTTCTCCAGAGAGTGCAAAAGACCTACTGGAGAGGAGTTTTCAGGAGAAGGGGTGAATGAAGGCAGGAGGAGGAGGGCTGGGAAGGAGGAGCAGGTGTAGGTCTGGTCACAGTGGTGGAGGAGAGCTGATGCCATCGAGGACACGAGGCTGGACACGGCAGGACACTGGGAAGAGTCCAGACTGGCCTGGGTTCTCCAGGGCCCCTGCCATGGAGGGCCGCTGGCCGGGGAGGAATGTGACCTGTTCAGGGTTGAGCACAGTCCCTCTGGCAGCAGCAGAGCCATGTTGTGGGGGGTATGAGGGGGTGCTGTGGCTATGATCCAGGTGTGAGAAGGGAAGGCCTCACCCCAGGTAGCCATGATGGAGACTGGAGAGAACTGTTCTGAGCAGTGACAGGGCAAGTGGTGGTGCTGGGCCCTGAGATGAGGGTCTGGCAGTAGCGAGTGTGGGGGATGGTGCAGTATCAGGTAGGCTGGGGCGGGGATTGACTGCTGGAGTGGAAGCTGCAAGAAAACCTCCGTGCAGTGGTTGTGAGCTACCAAACTCCACTCTGCCCGACAGCATCCGCCTCCTTAGAATAGAATTTCTCTCATAGGAAAGAATTTAAATTTCCTCTTTGGGATGGGGGAGGCTGACAATGAAAAAGGTTGAGAAACTCTGAGTTAATAGTAGCAAGAATCCGGATGAGCTACCTTCGTATTGACTGGGATTGGGGGCGGAGGGGGGGACGCGTCTGTGATCTCTCTGCTGTGGGAAGGGTCTGTGCAGGGTGAGGGGGGTCACTTGGGAACCTGACCACCTCGAAGCATCTGGGATTGGCCGACAAGCTGGCAACAGGGATCGGGGGAGAGGCCAGTTGGGTCATGGGGTTGGTTTGGGCTCACCAGGACCTGATTGGAATGTGATGTCCATTGACACCTGTGCTTTTATTCAGCCCAGGGTGATGACTTCAGAGAAAACACAAGACAACTCTAGGCTCCTCATTGACTGGGGTTCCAGGAACAAGTGGGCTGAAATTCAGAACAAAGACATAGGATAGGAGGACAAACCTAGAGCTCCAGTTCTAGCTCCCTCCCGCTTCCATTTGCTATGTGACTTTAGAGGATTCTTATTTTCCATGAGCCTCAGTTTCCTCATCTATAAAATGGGAATACTAATAGTAATGTATTCATAAGCTTATTAAAATGTACACAATAAACTGTGAACAGCTAGACATTGTAAATGTCAAATGTTATGAAAATATTGTTATTATCCTTCGGTGAGGAGTCATGGCCTCTGAAGATCCTGTCTTTCTTTGAAGAATATGTGCCTACAGAATAACTCGTCAGGCAGTGCATCCCCATCGTGGGGAATATGTAATGGGTCTCATCAGTGGCCAATTCTGGCCCTTAATGGCAACAAGAAGCCTCCACATTGTGCTGCATCTTAATTCTCTCCTTGAAAAAGCAGTGCCTTCCAGACCCCTCAGTCCATAAACTGTCGAGAACCTGATAGATAAACACTCAGAGAGAGTGTTTATTTGGAGATTGGCAACATGCCTGCAAGCCTTGGTGAGACATGGTTGATATTATTAATGGATGGCCTGTTTTTCTCTCTTCTCAAATGCAGGAGAATGTGAATGAGTGTTCCCCTTGCAGGATACATTCAGAGCAGCCATCCAAGCCTGTGCCAGGGGTGCCCGAGGGTCCTTCTCCAGTACTGATGGGAGGGTGGGTGTGGGAGCTGGTTTTCTTGCTCTAGTTTACAGCCTCCAGTTACTTTGCTCTTTTTCTTCTAAGGAAGAATCCTCGTTTCCCAGTTGGCTGAGGGGTGGTGAGCTGCCTGGACACTGGAGTCGTAATTGGGTAGTGTGGTCAAGACCCAGGCAGAGCTGCTCTCTGATCCTGCATCAAATGGGAGCCTCCCTAATTGGTTTCTCCTCTCTTAAGGCAGCTTCTCTCCCCCCAAAAATTGGTATCTTTTATAGGGAAGTAACAATGAAATCCTGGGGCCTTTGTTTATTATTCTCTTGGCTATCAATTTGGTTCATGTCAGGAACCATCTTTATTTATAGACTTAGAGTTAGAATGGGTCTCAAAAATATCTCTGAGTTTAATTTTGAGGATCTCCCAGTGTTTAGACAGTTATGTAACCCAAACAGCCCATCCATGGGTCTTGGTTTTATATTGGCCTTTATGCTCTGTCAAACTCAATTAGCATCTCGTAAGGGCCTTGAGCGGAGAAGGCAATGGCAACCCACTCCAGTACTCTTGCCTGGAAAATCCCATGGGCAGAGGAGCCTGGTAGGCTGCAGTCCATGGGGTTGCAAAGAGTCGGACATGACTGAGCGACTTCACCTTCACTTTTCACTTTCACGCATTGGAGAAGGAAATGGCAACCCACTCCAGCGTTCTTGCCTGAAGAATCCCAGGGACGAGGGACCTTGGTGGGGTGCACAGAGTCGGAAACGATTGAAGCGACTTAGCAGCAGCAGCAAGGGCCTTGAGAAGGTGAAGGATTTAAGACCAATTTCACAGACATTGACTTATTACTTATTTTTAAAACTTAAGTTAAAAAAGTCCCTCATCCTTTGGCTTTTTAAATTTTCTTTTCCATAGGCCTGGAAGCTGTCCTTTGAGGATGAGATTAGTGGGAGAGAAAAGGTTGGTTTGACCAGAGAGGTCAGAAGTCAAGTCCAGAGGTTGAACCTTCATCTCCCTCAGGGATGAAAATTCATACCTACTTCCCTGGAATTCCTAGTTTCTTTCCTGAGATTCATTTCCCCAGGCCATGATGTTTGGAAACTGAAGATTTTACAGTGTTATCTTGGGAATTAAATTGTTACTAGAAATCGGTTTCTAGTCATTTATTTTAAAATCATTTTAAGAACCATGCATCTCATTAGAGTAGAATATGTTTAGGTAGATGGATGGAACTTACAGGCTGTCTAAGAAGAAAACATAGTGCATAATGAAGGGTCTATACATACCCCCATGTGATGTGTGCTGTGGGCCAGAGATTCAGACATTAAGATAATGTCTGTTCTCAGGATGCTCAGGATGCAAGAATTAGTGGTTGGGTGGGAGAAAGAAGAGCTAGAAGAGGAAAGAGATGAAATTACTGAGACATCAACTAATGCTAAATATGAGCCGAGAACAGCTAGAAACCCCTCAAGGGAGGGGCCTCTGGTTGGGGTGGGCAGAGATGTCATGACGGAGGTGTGACTTGCCCCGGGACTGTGAGCAGGTGATGGCAATAGTGAGATGTTGATGCTTTTGCTGTGGATGATAATTATGTACCAGTTTCTCTGATACATTAATAAAGAGAAACGAGAGTTCATAGAAATTAAATAATTCAGTCAGTGTCACAAAACTAAGGGCCATGTTAGAATTCTAATTCAGATGTCTGGTTTCCACAGTCCTGCTTCTAACTGTCTCTGAGAATGTATTCATTAGGGTCTTGACAGGAAACAGACACATCCAAATGTGTAATCTGAAGAGAGTTCAATGAAAGGGCTATTCACAAAGGTGTAAACACAGTGGGAAGAGAGCATACCACAGGGCAATACCCCAGGGCTCAGAATCAGGGCAAGAGGAGGGAGCTGTTACTGGAAGGCAGAGCGAGCTGTGTCCTCCTCAACACCAGCCACCAGCCAGGACCTTCAGCAGCAGGTCCCAGCCATCTCATGAAGACTCTGCAAGGAAGGAGAGAGGGCAAATAAACACCTAGCCCCACCCCAACCCCGGGTCTCCTGCTGGTGTCTGCATTGGCTGAACATAACTGGAAGTCCCAGGGTCTCAGAGCTAGAGAGATGCTCTCCATGCTGACTGGGTGAGCCTCCCACGACACGGAAATGGATGGGGAGCTGACCTGGAGGAGCGGACAGAAGATACCCAGCACAGCCTGTGATGTCTAACGTCAGCTCGCACTAGCATCTTTTCAGAAGCACATTAGGGAATAGTGCCAGAGAACTCCACTCTGCATGCGGTTTATTTTTGTTCAGAACTTTGTTTCAGTTATCTCCTCTAGAAGGTGGCCTCCAGGGACCACAAAGGAGGAAGGAAGAGGCCATTGTCACGGAACAGTGTAGACAGCCCTGCTGGCTCGCCCCCTGAACTGCCCCTCAGCTCCTGTCTGGGCTGCTATATCCATCTGGCACAGCCCAGAGAGTCGAGCCGTCTGAGATGGAGAGAAGGGAAGCCAATTAACCTGACATGGCAACCAAGAGTTTGTCTCGAGAGTGAGAGCTCTTTCTAAAGCTTGGTGGCCAGGGTCTTGGGCTCTCGGTTAGTTAGTAGGCTTTACAGTGGCTCAGCAGTAAAGAATCCACCTGCCAATGCAGGAGACGTGACTTCGATCCCTGGGTAGGGAAGATCCTCTGCAGAAGAAAGTGGCAACCCTTTCCGGGATTCTTGCCTAGGGAATCCCGTGGACAGAAGAGCCTGGCAGGTTACAGTCCATGGGGTCGCAAGAGTCAGACACGACTTAGCAACTAAACCGCCCCCACTCTTCCAGTGGCCTGCAAGGCCCCACACAAACTGAATTCTCACCTTTCCAGCTTAATGTCCTATGTGGCTGTCCCATGTCCAGCCACGGCGGAGGTCCTTGCGGATCCAGGAACACGAGTCACTGATTCTTCCTCTGCTCTGAATGCTCCTCTTCCCTGGACACCTGCATGGCCCATACCTGCGTCACTTTCCAGCGTGCTCAAATATCATACTCTCACGGGGCCTGTTGCCCCAACCACCCTCTCTAATCTGTACCACGCCCCACACTCATCTCCTGCTCCACTTCTCTAACAAATAGTCCTGACTGCCTTCTAATTTACTGTACAATTTGTACTTATTTCTTAAGCTTCTTGTTTATTCTGTGTTTCCATCCACTAGAAGATGAGTTCCAGGAGGGCAGGATTTTTTTCTTCTGTTTTGTTTCCTCGTATTCCTAGTGCCTAGACACTGCCTGACGCATAACAGGGACTCCATTATGTACTGAATGAATGAATGGGTAAATAAATGAATGAGATCCTCAAGGATCTTAAAATGGACTGACCGCTGTCCCCTAGTCCTCTCTCTTCCCCAACACATATCTGCCAACGATCTTTCCCAGAAATACATCGATCGTTTGTTGTCACCAGTACTGTCAATACTTTGTGGCCAAAGGGTTCGATTTAACCGTGAGCTTCACGGAAGCTTGGTAGAGGAAGTGTGCTCACAACTTTGGCTCCATGTCAGAGTTAAATGGTGACCTTGGCTTACTTTGCTTCCCTGCAGAGGTTATTTCTTAATCATAAAGGGAACACACTATCCTTAGAAAAAATACTATTTTTGCCACTTTCAGCTTTAAAGTGGCTGTTCGATATGGCCCACGTGTCTGTCCACAGCAGCTGAAAAAGCTTAAGGTGAGAGGCTCAGAGAAAGACCCATTGTGTCATTGGAGTGAAGCGCATCGTAAGATGAAATTAGTTTACAATAACTTATTTACCTGTCCACATCCTTCATATCACATTAAAGCTTTGCCCAGCTAGCCAGGACTCTGGAGTGCTAAGAGGAAAAGGGAAAATCAATTGATAATGATATATTCAATTTAGAAAAATATATTGATCCCCAGGTAATGACATTGTGCATTTATTGCAGTGGAGGGTGATGTTGCCTGTCGTGAAGATGGTATTCACGTATATTATATTTGAAAGAGGAAACTAGGAATAACCCTGCCTCCCCTTAATAGATAGTCTCTTTCTATGAGGTGTTAATCTATATCTTTCATAAAAAACCTTCTCTTCCGGGAACCCATCGTTTGCCTCCTCAAGGTCTTCTGGTCCATTGTCTAAAACTAATGATATGTTTTGGTGATTCTCAAGTTTGTGTCCTGTTCTCTTTTCAGCATTAAATTAAAGATGTACATTTTTTATTTTTTCCCATCTCTGGAATTTCTTGGTTTGGATTAGATGGAAAGGAATGCCATGATTCTCATTCTTATTGAGTGATTATGGCTTTGCTGTGGGGATTAGAGCTTTGTGCATTGGGGAGTGGGGAATTGAGATCTCGTATCTGCCCCCTGGGGTTCTCTGCTACCCACTCAGACCCCCTTATCTTGGTGGTCAGGGCAGAGTTTGGGCATGGCCTGTGCGTGGTCATCCACACCAGAAAATCCAAGGTAGGGACAAGCTCCCATTTAGGGTGGGGATCACCTAAGATGCTGGAATTCCAAAAAGAGCTTTTTGAAAAAGATGCTGTCTTTTCCCCACTGCACCCTCACTCTTCTCTTCTCTCTTTTTAGACGGCCTGGCCTCCTGGTGATGCTCACATCGTGCTAAGTGTGGGTGGCCATCGAGGATTTTGCATCCTGGGGACGAATCCTGAGCTTGCCAGAGACGGACGGTGCAAGGTAGGTCAGCTCACCTAAAAGTCAGAAAGACTTTTCTCTGACAGTGATTACTTCGGGGAAGTGAGGTATAATAGATGTAGCTTGTCCTCTTGCCATATTCTTCATGAGATTTTTACCACAGACCTGAGATTCACTGGTACCCAGAGCCAAGCTTAGCCCTCTGGGGCCCCACCCTTCTGGAATCAATGCACAAGCATGACTGGCACTCTTGATCACTCACTTGGGGCTCTGGCCCTGTAGGAATTTGGGTCTGGGGGCAGCCAGCAGCCACGTGACTCTTAAGCTCCTCAAAAGTTGTAATTCTTCCTTTCTAATTTAACTTTCTCTTGTTATTAAAATAGTATTGTTAAGTGTCATTAAAATATTATTGATATTGTTAATATTAAAATAAATAATATTATAGTATTTGTTCATTGTAAAAATATTTTTAAAGATAGCACCTAAAATTATATAAATTATTTATAATCATAGTCCTGAGAAATAACCATTTCAGTGTCCCTTTCCTGGCTGTTTTCCTTTACATAGAGGGTACATACACACACAGATGAGGTCACATGGTGTGTACTACTTGGTAACTCATTATGTCGACTTCACAGTCTGTCCCAGGTACCTTTCCAAGCCACTAAATACAATTCTATAACATCTTTAGGGGGGGCCACGCCCTGAGGCATATGGGATTCTAGTTCCCTGACCAGGGATCAAACCTGCACCCCCTGTACTGGAAGCATGGAGTTCCAACCGCTGGACCACCAGGGAAGTCCCTCTAGTATTTTTAAAAGCTTCATATCATATGGCTATAATAAGCTATAAAGTTTACTTGTATGTGTGTTAGCTGTTCAGTCGTGTCCAACTCTTTGTGACCCCATGGATTGTAGCCCGCCAGGCTTCTCTGTCCATGGGATTCTCCAGACAAGAAAACTGGAGTGGGTAGCCATTCCCTTCTCCAGCACATCTTTCTGACCCAGGGATCAAACCGGGGTCTCCCACATTACAGGCAGATTCTTCACCATCTGAGCCACCAGGGAAAGCCCCACAGCTTATTTAACCAGTGCCTTAATAATGGAAATTCAGTGCATTTTCGATACATCACTCTTACCAATAACACTACAACAAATGTTTTTGCGTATGTGTCTTTACATAGTCATTTGATTATTTTCTTGGATTAAACTTATAGAGCTCAGGCTTAAAGTTTTGATTCAGGAGCCTCCAACCTAGACTGTGAAGACCAGGCGGTCAGGGGAGTTAAGGGGGGCGGGGGGGGGGGTCCCAGAATAATGAAGGTGGGAGATGGGGGCACAGGCAGTGGGATTCAGGCCTGTTGAGGCTGAATGGCCTAGGCTAGCACGTCTCGATGACACTCGAGCCTTTAGAGGTCCAGGGGCCAGTGTCACCCAGCATCACTCCTGGGGCCTGGTGCTGGGTGAGCTCAGGTGTGTGCTCTCTGCAGGACCATGCCCTGGTGCCCACTGACCAAGAGCCTCAGGGCCTCTGCCTGGGGCCAGCCTGGAGCCTGAACCCCAGCTTCCTTCCACATCAGGGGCCTTGGCAGCAGACCAGCCAGCTTCCTCCATGTCCCCATTGTCCACTGGTCAGAGAGCTTTCTCTCTGGACTCAGAGGCAGCGGGGCTGGGGTGCCTTCCACTCCCAGGGCCCTCACAAACAGAAGGGATCCCAAGGTGCAGCAGCCATGGCAGTCAGCAGGAAGCTGGAGGGGGCTCCAGGCCAGGCCTGAATCAGCTGCTGAAACAGAAGAAACATCCACATGCATCCAGCCTGCTGCTACCCAGCACCCCAGTAAGGGTGCCCAGCAGGGGCAGATGGGCTCCTGACCTTGAGAGTTGTTCTCAGAGCACCACTGGCTGACTGGACAGTTATCCGGCTACTCATCCTGGACCCTAGGGAATGCTTTGCTTCTGCGACTGCCGGGCCAGAGAGGAGAGTTGGAAAACTAGCTTCAGTCGGAAAACTGAGCCTGTTGGAGCAGTGGTAAAGGGTCCACCTGCCAATGCAGGAGACGCGACTTCGATCTCTGGGTCAGGAAGATCCCCCGGAGAAGGAAATGGCAACCCACTCCAGTATTCTTGCCTGGAGAATCTCACGGACAGAGGAGCCTGGTGGGCTCCAGTCCATGGGATTGCAAAGAGTCAACACAACTTCAGTGTTGACTTCAATGACCATGGCATTCAGTGTTTGAGAAAAGATTCAGGAGATGCTCTTCACTGAAGTCAGCCTGCCAAGAATATGTCTTCAAGTTCTAGGGTGAGTGTGGGTGGCAGAGAGGGGACAGAGAGACCCAGGCAACGGTTCTGATGGCCCTTATTTAGGAGTCTTCTCCTCCCCACCTCTGTTGCAGGGTGACACATGGCTCTTATTCATCCCAGCCTTGGAGAAGCCTGTATTTTAAGACTGGGAGGGCACTGAAGGTGACCTCACCAGGCATATTGATAGGATACGCTCCTTGTGGGCCTCACATCTCTGTGCCCACTGTGAGCGCCTGGTGATCTTCCCCACCACTTGGCCAGCCCTGGAGGATGGGAATGACATTGTTCTCTCTGTGTTCCCTGCCCCCATCCTACCCAGTGCCTGCGGGGCTTTCAATAAACATTCACTGTGCACTCAGTCATAACCATCCCTTGGAGCACCACCTCAGCACGTGGCCCAGTGCTGGGCTGTCCATTTCCTTCACGTGCAGGACTCCCATTGGTTCCCAAGAAGACAAGAAGTTTCCACGGCCCACTTTGGCCCCTTGGTGACCAGTGGTAGAACCATCACCTTCCTGTGGAAACTGGGTCAAATTGCTTTGCTCTGTATTTCCTGCTACAAAGCAGGATCTGCTCAGATAAAGAGCGTGGAGGGCTGCTCTCTGCTTGGCAGTGGTTTGATGAGAATCCTCTGCGTAACTGAGAGGATGGTACCAGAACCAGCCAGTGGGAGGGAGATCTGAGGCCAGCCCTGCAGTGTGTGATCCTGGCTGTGGCAAGGCTGAGCAGTTGGGGGTCAAGCTAAGGACCCGGTTTGTGTAAGGCTGAGGGTTGAGCCAAGAATGGCATTAATAGACACCTAGGCAGAGCTGATCAGTGGGTAGGAATGCCCCTGAGTAGCATCCCCAGGCCCCATCTTGGGACTCTCAGTGCTGCCCACCCAGGCCCCGAGACCCTCTGTGAGCCCGGCATCCTAGGAGGACATTGCAAATGTCCCCAGGTCTAACAAGACCTGGAGTTGTTCCAGAGAGGACACCATGTGTTGTGCCCTGGACTTTTGCACTCACAGCAGCTTCACCCTGCAAAGCCATCCCAAAGGTGCCCTTGCTGACCACACATATCCCCTCCTTCCTTTACTTCCTCGCTCCGCACAGCCTCTCTTCTGTGGATCCCCAGTCCCTCCTCCCTCCTTCCCTTACTCACCCATCCCCTTTTGGCTTCCACCCTGAACCAACGGGCTGGGGCACAGTACTTCAGTGGAGCCTTAGCCAAACCCTGAGCCCTGGCCGGGCATACTCCATGCATCACTGGCCCATTCCCGGCCTGGTCCCTGCAGCTGATCCCTTCCTTCCCTCTTGTCCTCAAGACCTCCTGCCCGCCCTGGACTCCTCAGTCAGGGTCCTTTGCGTTTCATGGAGAAATGGGGCCTCCCACCTTCAGCTTGGGCGGGCTGTATCTCCCTGCCTTTCTGGCCACTCCAGACCGTCTTCCCTTCTGCCTGTAAACGAGGCTGTTTGTGCTGCTGCATTTTCCTCAGCTTTCCTGTCTCTCAGCAGCGCCTCTACCCCCTCTGCTTTGGCTGTCCCCGGGGCTTGATTCTTGGGCAACATCTCTGTCCCAAGTTCCTGACCTCGTCTCTGTAGTTCTGAGAATCCATTACCTACCTGTCTGATTACATCACAGACTCGACCTGGCCAAGAGAAGCCACCTCACGGCTATGAAGCATCGCCTCTCCCTCAGCTCTCTGTGAACCTCTGTCTCCTTTGCCTTGAGCCTCTCCTCCTCCTTTCTGGACCATGAGCTTCTAGAGGACAGGGATCATTTTCTTATCTCCCTGTTATGACATCAGATGATGTTATTCAGTTCAGAGATCACAGGACTGTAGGACAGAGTGACCTCATAGACAGTGTAATGAATGGGACCCTGGAAGGAGAGACCACTGGGCTTTCATCCCAAACCCACCACTAGCTCCTGACAAGCCCCATGCAACTTTCTGGAGGGCATGGCTTCCCACTCCAGTAGTCTTGTCTGGAGAATTCCATGCACAGAGGAGCCTGGTGGGCTACAGTCCATAGAGTCACAAAGAGTTGTATACAACTAAGTGACTAATACACACAGGCTGTCACAAGATCTTTTTTCCTATGGAGCATATGGATACGCCCACATTTAGGATTTTGTGGCAGTCCGTGTCCATCCTGTCACCGTGACCCCTTGGCTGGGACCCTTGGGAGAAGTGTCTCTGATTTCAGCGCAGACATATTCTACCGAGCCTTCATCATAGTATCTCATACTGGATCATGTTGTAACAGATCAGCTCCTTGTTTGCCTTTTGCAAGTCTAAACAATGGCTTTCAAACCCAATTGCATATTAAAATCATCTAGGGAAATTTTTACAGGTCCGATATCCAGGCAACACAATAGGTCAATTAGACCAAAATTTCTCGGGCTGAGACCCAGACATTCATATTCTTGTGACACACCCCAGGCCATTCCAGTAGAAGGCCAAGGTCAGAGGTACCACCAAGCACGGAGGCAAATCTGACCCACTTGTAGCAAATGCATGGGACTTCCTACATGTAGTTTCATGGAGGCAGCATGCCTTGCACCATTGCCTGCCCCTACACTTGTTTGTCTTACAGTATCCTTGTAAGTCAGCTTCAATCCTTTCTGAACTCAGTGAGGTGAAAACAAACAAAATAGAAAGCTTCCTGCTTTTCCCTGGCTAGGCCCTGGGCACAGCTCCTGCTTCATTGGACCTCCCAGGAGAGAGGATTGCAGACGCCCTCCCCTACCCACAAGTGCCAGGCTAGAACGTTTGGTGCTGGTGATCCCACAGTGGGGAATTGCAGCCAGTCTTCCTAGAGCTCTTCCTAGAGTTCTCCGGGGACTGACAGGGTCATCCACCAGAGCAGCACTGTGCCCAGGATGGTGGCTGCACCCTCCTTGTCTGCCCTCCTTGGCCTGTGAGACTCAGCCCCATGCTGAACCATCGACTATCATCAGCCAAAGGCAGGCAATGCCCCAGGGGTGGAAACCCCGTTTCTGGAGCTGAGTTGTTGAGGAACAGAATGCACACAAGGGGTGCAGCTCCCCTTAGCTAATAGGGATGGGGCGGGGCGCACATGGCAGTATTCACTCCAGCTGCAAAACCTCTTTTGGCACCTGGGCCAGAAATAGCTTATCTGTAAACCTCAGAGTTTATTTTTGTGGCCAAGTTTGATTTTCCAGGCGACCTGTCTCCTTCCTTACATTGCACCTGCCCCAGAGACCAGGGCTGATGACTCACAGTTGTGAGTCTGTGCCCTACAGGAGGGCACCTGGCCGGGGGCCCCTGGGAGTTGACACCCAGCCTGCACTCTGCCAGCTTCATTGTGTACTGTGAGGGCTCAGAGGGAGGGCACCTCTTACTGATTTGCAGGAAAATGCCAGATAGACTGGTAGTAGGCCCTGCCAGAGTCCTGCTATGGGAGAGAACCATGCACACGTTTGTCCAGTAACCATGGAAGGATGCTCCTGAATTTGTGGCTTCTGTCTCTTATTGATTGTCTCGTATATTCACAGGTCACTCAGAACTTTTCAGCTTTTATCTTCTAATCATAAATTCTGTGTGTCTGAGTGAGTATGTCTTGCAACATGACAGACAGAGCCAGAAGCATTGAGGCTGTAGGAGGAATACCCAGCCTGTGGTAAAACAAATGTGTATTCCAACATCCATTCATTCATTTACTTAAGCACTCACTGGCAGCCACACTGTATATTGTTCTAGGTACAGGGTCCAGTGAGGTCAGACAAAAACCTGTCCTCAAGGAGCTGGCAGTCCAGTGGGGAGACCAGCAAGTAAATACTTTCATATAATAAGATGTGACAAATACAACAATAAGAATATAGACAGGAACTTACACAATGTGCAATGGAAGAACTCATTCAGTCAACAAATGTTTCTTGAAAGTGCCTGCACTATGCCAGGTATTATTGCAGCATGGGGGATATAGCAGTGATCATATGAGACCAAGTCCATGACCCAGAGCTCACGTCTGAGGCCATGAGAGTACTCAGCTGCTAACTTACTTTGGTCAGACCACAGGCTTCCAAGAAGAGGAAGCTTCAAGCTGGTAATGTGTGTGTGTGTGTGTGTCTGTGTGTGTGTGTGAGTGAGTGCAGGCAGAATTTCAGGCAATAGGAAGAGCTTGTGCAAAGGCCTGAAGGTATAAAAGGACAGGAGAGCCCAGAGCATAAAGGTGACCTAAGAGGTGGGAGATGTGGCTGGAAAGGTAATTGGATCTCTGCCGTGACGGGCACTGGGTGCCATGCTAAGCCCCCAGGAGCCACCCTCTCAGATAATGGAAACATGGCTGAAGGCTCACAGAGCACTGGTTAGAGACCACTGTTGCAGCCAAGCTTCCTGTGCCCTCCCTGACCCCAAGACTCTTTGGCAGCCCTGTGCCCTGGGCAGCCGCTACCAAGCCTCGCTTCATTAGAATACCCAAGGCTAAGGTCATATGACTTACTCTACTCTTCCCACAGCCCAGTGCCTTCAGTTTGCAAAGTGTTTTCACATAATTTCATCTACTTGGTCATAAGGGAGACCCTAGGAGGTAGACAGAGAGTGATGATTGTTGCCATTGTTTATGCCGAGCAGCAGGCTGAGGCTCAGAGAGGGTCGGTGTCTTGCTCGAGGTCATACAGCCAATCAAAGCAGAGTAGGAACTGGAGTCCTTGTCTTTTGATTCCTAATCCAGAGCTCTTATCTCCACATGAACTGCTACTCCATAGATTGAAACCTAAGAGCCCTGAGCAAGTGTCAATCTGCACCTGCCTGTCTTCCACAAACATTACTTGACCAGCTACTGTGTGTCAATCCAGCATCAAATAACCATCCTCTGGGCCTCAATGTCATCCCACCCATGGTGACGCAAGAAGCCCAAAGACTGCCGTCTGGGGCCCAGGCATCACCCACCTTCATCAAGTTGAACAGTGAATGGAATTACCCCCGCTGGCTGGAGACCACTCCACTCACTCCCCGCGTCCTCTCATCCAGGCCACTCGGAGGCGCGCTCGTTACAGCTGCTGATGCGTGTTTTTGCCCTTCCTTGTAAGGGAGCTGGTTGCTAAAAGAAGAGCGGAGACTTAAGCCTCATTCACAGAGCAGGAGCTTCCCTGTGTAAGACAGACGCAGCCTAGCAACCCTCACGGGCCATCTTTTGATTTGTAGCAACTCATTTAGATAAAAGCATCTGGTCCACGAGGTAGCAACAACAACGAAAAATCTTTAAAAGCATATTTCTGCTTTTACAAAGTAACCTAGTAACAGCACAGGAGGTAACAATTAACCCGTCCCCCCTCCTCCAGGTACACAGGCAGGTGCAGAAAATGGGAAAAAAAAGTCAGGACAGGGAGAGGGTGTATCCAGGATCCCTTCTCAGATCAATGCCCATGCTCACGGGTGTGACCAAGGCAGCCTCCGCCAGCCTGCCAGAGAGCCTCGTCCTCCCATTCACACATACAGGAGCCATCCTGCTTCTCCAACCCAGAATAAACAGTGTGATTATTTATTTAGCACCAGTTCAGGGTTTTCTAAAATGCATTCAAAGTGCTCTGCACCTTGCACAGGTGAGAGAACTGCAATATTGGCTTTGGGAATTGGATAAAGGAAGTCTGACCCCGTACCAGATAGCCAAGCTCGCCTCCCATGACATCCACCCCGGAACCCATGTACACACGCACACACAGCCTCTGCTCCCATCCGGACAGACCTTGTGCTCCTAACTGACCCCGCTTCTGTGCACCACATCTCCACTTGTCCTGCTAAGCCTGCATCTTCCAGCAGAGCCTCTCCCATCCCTACCTATCTCCCAGCAAAGTGCTCCCAGGCCACCCACTCCTGGTGAAAATTTTCTCTTCTCCTCTGATTTCCTGATGCTGTTCGTCTCCCTGGAACCCTTTCGTTCTTCTTGGATCAAGGGCAGTCCTTTCACTGTCCAGTGTGCTCAAGGCTCATCCCCAGACTGTGTGCTTGGAGCTGATTACATGTTAACACTGTAAAAGGACTGATCACAAGAGGTCAACTCACACGGCCTCTGGAGTCCCTCAGCCCCTCTGTCTCCCTTCCATCACAGAACCCTCTCACCTGGCACCTGACTGTTTTCTTGTCTGCTCTGGGAGACAGCTAGGAGTCCCCTGGGGCCAGGGGACTGGGTCTCAGTCCCTAGGTCCCTCCTCAAAGCCTGACCCAAAGAAGGCTCTGGAACATTGATAGGATGAGTGAGTGGCATGTGTGCCTCACTCAGAAGACTCTCTTAACCTGCTCACCTGCTCAGGATCCTGCCACACCCATCAGAGCAGCTCCCATCACCCACCTCAGAGCAGCGAAGGCCATGCACTGACCAGCCCTTCCAAGGCCACTGTCCCTGAGGACACCAGGCACCCCCAGGCCAGAGCTCATCTTTCTGCGGTTTCAAGCTCAGTCCCCCGGTCCAAGAGAAAGACAGGTTCCCCGGACCCTGCATAAACACAGGGTCTCAGTATTCTCAATTTAACATTTAAAACATTTTTGGTAAAGCGTGTCTCATATTCAAAATGACCTCACAACATTCATTCGTTCATTCATTCATTTAGGGATAGCTCAGTTGGTAAAGAATCCACCCACAATGCAGGAAACCCCAGTTCGATTCCTGGGTTGGGAAGATTCACTGGAGAAGGGATGGGCTACCCACCCCAGTATTCTGGCCTGGAGAATTCCGTGGACTGTATAGTCCATAGGGTTGCAAAGAGTCGGACACAACTGAGCGACTTTCACTTTCACAATAGTAAGCAGTGTAGTATAGCAGTCAAGGGCACAGACGGTGGAAGCAGACTGCCTGGATCCTAATCCCAGCCCTGCCCTCACCAGCTGTGTGACTTCGGCACATTATTGAACCTCCTCATGCCTGTCTCTTCACCTGAGGATTATAATCCTTATTATGAATACACATATCTGATTTGTTTTTGTTGTTGTTTAGTCCTAAGTCGTGTCTGACTCTTTGCCACCCCATGGACTGCAGCCACCAGGCTCCTCTGTCCATGGGATGACCCAGGCAAGAATACTGGAGTGAATTGCCATTTCCTTCTCCAGGGGATCTTCCCAAACCAGGGATCAAACCTGGGTCTCTGCATTGGCAGGTGGATTCTTTACCCCTGAGCCATCAGGAAAATCACCTACCTCACAGGGTTCATTTAGTAGATAATAGCTGATTAAACAGTACCACACCTAGACTAATTCATGAAACAGAATTTAATGCAAGGACTTGCTGTCATTAGCCTAAGGGCCAGGACCCTGACCGAGTCAGGGACTTACTTCTTACTCTCTTCAGGACCAAATGCACCTTCAGCGAAGGTCCACCCCTGCTCCCACCCCCATGTTGGTCACCCTGTGGCCTTTGCTTGCTGGATACACCCAATCAGCATGGGACTTCTGCTCCCAGGGAGGTGGCCCTCCTTAGCCCACAGGGATCCCAGTCAGCCACCAGAGATATAAACCGATTCTCCACGGCAACAGCGGACATCCTGGGGTCCCTCCTGCCCACTGCTGGTGGGGGATCCCCCAGCCCCCATCACAGAGGACTTGAACTCCTGCTCTGCCCACAGCTGCCCCATCGGCCCAAACCCGGACAGTGAATGCCTGACCATCAGGCACTGGGGCCTGCCCCACCCAGGGCTGCCGCTGGCCAGCTTCGGAACCAGGAAGCACGTCCCTGCCCCTCTGTGGATCTCAGTTTCTTTATCTGTGTCACGAGGGGGGTGGGTTCAAACTTGATCCCCGAGGGCCAATCAGGCAACATCCCTAAGAGTGACACTCTGGATGTGACCACATGGGGGCTTCGGGGACTCCACAATTAGCACTTGTGACAGCTTGTCCTTGGGGCATCTGTCATTAGCAATTATGAAGTCATTATCTGGTAAATAATTCATAACCCGAGAGATGGGATAAGCCGCCAATAAACAATAATCCATTTAGAACCAAGCTTGGCAGGGGCACGTGCGAGCGTGGAGACACGGCTCCCTCTCACCGCCCATGTCCTGCTGAGGAGCCCTCCCCCCATTCCCTCCCCTGGCTCATCGGGTTTAGTCTCTGGAATAACAAGGATGAATATCAAGTGTTGAGCAAAGGCCAAGGGCTATTTCTCCTCAAATCCTCCTAACAGCCCTCTGGGCGGATGTGGGTACCATTATTGTCCCCCTTTCCAGAGAGGTAAACTGAGTCTCAAAGTTCAAAGTGGGCAAATGGGGTGGTACATCACCATCCTGGGCACAGTGATGCTCTGGTGGACCTCCCCGTCGGTCCCCACTGGCCTCAGAGAACTCTTGGCAGAACTGGCTGCAATTCCCCACTGCAGCGTCACCAGAACCGAAAGTGCTGCCCTGGCTTCTGTGGGTGGGGAGGGGAGCCTGCAGCTCTCTCTCCTGGGAGGTCAGGTGGGGCAGGAGCTGTGCCCAGGGCCCAGCCAGGGAAAAGCAGGACGCTTTCTGTTCTGTTTGTTTTCACCTTACTGAGTTCAGAAAGGATAGACAGTGACTTAAAAGGATACTATAAGACAAACAAGTGGGGGCAGGCAATGGTGCAGGGCACGCTGCCTCCATGAAACCACACCTAGGAGGTCTCATGGATTTGCTACAAGCGGGTCACAGATTTGCCTCCATGCTTGGTGGTGCCTCTGACCTTGGCCTCCTGTTGGAATCACCAGGGGATCCTGGTGACTGATGTTAAGACACCTCCCTTTTGCTCATCCTCAAAACAGGAGTGCTTCCCTTGCATTCAGGCTCTTGTTCTGTGTGGCTGGTACCTCCTCTCCCTCTGGCAGCTCCAACTTGAGACCCGCTGTGCCAGGGAGGTCCCAGAAGCCCCCTCTTCTGGGCCGGCTCCCCAACCCCATCAGGACGAGACTTTCCGTGCAGGTTGTGGACCAAGTGACAAAAAACAAAGCTATGCTTAGGAAGTGGGAGGGGGAGTTCTTAGCCCGGGGCCGTCAAAGGAGTGAGAGAATTTGGCTTTTGTCACGAGGCAGAAAGCGTGGCATTTCCGTGGGCTCTGACAGATAGCCAGGGACAACCTCCGACAGTTCTCAAGAAATGATGCTGTTAGGTGTGCGCTCACATGTAATTGGTCCTCTTGTTCTCGGTAAGCGGGAGCTTTGGGGCTGCTAAGAGATGCGCACAAAGGAAGCAGAGCCAGGGGACATGCCAGTGAGCCTCATCCTCCAGTGAGCCCTGGGGATGGCTCAGCCCACGCACGAAAGCCTGCCCCCAGGTCTCCAGGGCAGGAAATTCCATCAGCTCCCAGAGTCCCTGCTCCGCTGGCTCCTACAGACCTTTTTTTTAATCTGACCTAAATCTCCCTTGCTGCACCTGAAGCCTATTTTCCTTTGTTTGGCTTTGAGTGGAAACAGAGAACAGCTAGAACCCAGATGCCTCCTCAGCTGGATAAATCAGAAGTCCTTCAAACCTCCTGTCACAAGGAAGTATTCTCAGAACCCTGCCCTGTTGAATACCCCCGCTAAGTCTTGAGAGAACTGCTTGCACAGTGATGCACAAGACGAGGCTCCATTCCCAGGGGCCGGGGGCTTGGTGGTGGCAGAGCCCCCCCTCCTTCGGCACAATAGAGGGGACCCCTGAGGCTGCTGAGTGAACTGAATGAACGGAGGTGAGGGAGAGAAGCAGAGGGGAGATGGGCGAGCGTGCAAATGGATCAGCCCCACACAGTGAAAATTGCAAGGATGGAATCTGGCCAGGGAACTGGGGAAGCTTCCAGAAGGAGGTGATACCCACCCACATTAAATGCTGAAGGAGGGAAGGAGTCTGCTGGGAAGGAAGAGACTGGCTTTCAGGTGGGTTCTCCTGCCCTCCAGGTCCCTGGTTGGGGGTTGAAAGCGTAGTTCCCTTAGTTACATTCCTCTTTACATTGGTCACACAAACCTTCCCTGGTGGCTCAGATGGTAAAGCGTCTGCCTGCGATGTGGGAGACCCAGGTTCGATCCCTGGGTTGGGAAGATCCCCTGGTGAAGGAAATGGCAACCCATTCTGGTACCTTTGCCTGGAAAATCCCATGGACAGAGGAGCCTGGTAGGCTGCAGTCCATGGGGTTGCAAGAGTTGGACACGACTGAGCAACTTCACTTTCTTTCTTACTCCAGAGCTTAAGCAGACTTTCTCCAGCCTGCCTCAGCTGATGGTGAGTCCAGATCCTCACAGAGTCCTCCACTTTTCAGTGAGCTTGCAGGCTGGGAATCGGGGCAGGCCCCCTGGATGCAGGCATCCATGCAAACACACACGTTCTGGAGCGGTTCTGTTGGCCTTGGCATCTCCTAGGCCTCTAGATTTCTGTCTCATTTTTGTGCCTTTTTACCTCTGGGAACAAGCCACCCCTACTTGTTCAGCTATTTTTCAGGCCATTGAAGCCAGTTCCTGGAAGAGTTGGGTTCATAATTTTTTTTTTTTTTAAAAATCAAATTTGATTGGAAAGCAGTGGGTCGCAGCTCAGTTCTGAGTTTAAAAACAGTGATGCTGAGTGTCCCTGACAGCACTCGGGCAGGGTGCGGTGAATGCAAGAGAAGAATTTTTATTTTTCCTAGGTCAGTGGAATTAAAACCTTCCTACTCTGTCAGATGAATGGAGAGAAACTGAATCCCTTTTTCCTAAGCAGTTATCTAACTGTGATCCTGAGATGTGAGCCATGTCATTTGACTTTTTTTTTTTCCCTAAAAGCCCCCTAGAAACTATTCCCCCTCAATACAAAGAGACCAAAAAAATAAAAATAAAAATGCATTGATTGGATTTAAATAATGGAATTGCCATTAATATCTTCCATAAAAGATGATTGATTCTGACTTGGATTTATGGGAAGTTAGGAGCTGTAAAAGTAAACAGAGTGGTAGGCATTCAATATTAATGTATTGCCATCCCACCTCCGTGTTGGTTAAGTGGATGGGCTCCTGGCCAAACCACCCCCATGCCAGCGGCTGGGTCATGGGGACCTCTGGAGGGTGGGGAAGGTTGCCTGGGCCCAGTCCGGTTCCCAACTGAGCCCCCTAGGGAGCCAGGCTGCTCCCTTTCTGCCTTCTTTCACATTAAATTCTAAGATGATCTCTGCCTTTTTTGTCAAGAAGCTGTGGGTGAGACCAGCCACTCTCTGCATTGCTCTGCAAAACCCACTGCTCCTAATAGAACTGAGGACCCCCTGATGGCCCAGAAAGTCCCTCCCTCCCTATCCCTGCATTCGCAAGAGCTCCCACCCTTCTGCAGACACACTCCCAGCCCCTTGCAGGTGAGGCAGCGGTGGGCGGGGGGGGGTGCGGTTATGAGCCACTGCAGCCTCCAGCTCTGCCATTCCTGGGCCCAGAACTCAAGACCTTTAAGCTCAGGGACATGTGGGCTGGGAGTGTCAGAAGGAGCTGCCCCAGTGACTCTGCTTCTGCTCAGGAGAAGGTTGCGGGGAGGCCCAGGTCCTCCAAGAAAGTGGTGGCAGGGTCCCATGGAGCCTTGTTTGGAAGGTGATGTGGTGTCAGCTGCATCAGGATGCTGATGGCTCCCACTCGTGCCGGTGTCCCACCTAGCCAGGCCATTAGAGCCCTTCTAATCCTCTCACTCTGCCTCTTTCATCCCCATCCAAGCAGTTTGAAACCCTTATCACTGTCCTCCAGCCCTCAAGGTGCTATTGATCTCCTGTCCCTTGGCTATAAACTGGCATCTCCCAGACACGTCCCCAGAGTCTGTATCCCATGTCCCCCTGCCGTCCCCAGGATGACCTCAGATGCCACAAGACCTCACAGGGCTCATCTTTCCTCCAGCCCACTCCCCTTTCCATGTTCCCCACTTCTGGGAATGGCCACACTATCTCCCGGTCCCCATCACTCCCCACCCCCACGCCCAGGTACTCAGCTCTGTCTCCTAACTCCTCCCCACCCATCCTTCCCTCCATCCCCGCTGCTTTTGACTTAGTTCAGCAGGGCCTCACCACTTCCAACCTGCAGGACCCCGTGATTTCCTGCCTCATTCTTGCCCCTCCCTCCTTCTTTGCCCCTTCTGGTTCCTGCACACTGGCCTCCAGCATGATCCTCCAGGGTATAAACTGCACCACCAGTCTCCCCAGTCTGTGTAGGATGAGTCCCAGACATCTGCCTTTGGAACCCCCACCCCCATGCTAACACCACCACCATAATCACACTCTGGGCTTTACACCACAGTGCCTTTTCCATGCCATTCCTTCTACCTGGAATGCTGTTCCCATTGCCCTGTCTGGACTTGCCCACCTAGACCTCCTCCCAAGGCAGAATTAGCCACTCTCTCCCTATGCTCACATGACATGCTGTTTATACCTTAAGTGCAGGAAAGGAAATGAACATTTATGGGCCTTCTGTATCATACATGTTAGGAGCTGCCTGCCTTGCCCATCCCACCTTCTGGAAACATCTGTACCCACCCACAATCCCTCCTGCTGATAGCAGGTCATGCAACCCCAATCCTCCAGCCTCAGTTTCCTGGACGAGGGGCAGAGTTCTGAGTTCAAGGGTATCCTTCCATCAGCTGACCAAGACTGATTGTTCCTGACTTTTAAAAATTCACTAGATTAATAGGATCTCTCTCCAAAGAACCAGAGAGAGTTCCATTTGAGGCTGGGCACTTCAGCCAAATGATAATTTTGATGCAACACAAGAGCAGTTCTTCCAGAGCTCAATGCATGACTTGGTTCAGTCTCAAAGGCAGTGGTCGGAGAGTGGAAGGCAGGAAAAGGGAGATGGTGGCTCAGGAGAAGAAGAACCTTGAACAAGGGACAGAGCTATTGTGCCTGGCCTCTGAAGCTCTTCCTGTTTTTGCCCACCTGTTGGCTCCCACAAAACCTCACATAATCTTACAAGAGTCCTGCCTTTCACATGAGCTGGTGTGGGTGGCTTCTCTTTGGTCCTAGAATGTCTACTTTGGAGGGTCTTGTCATAGTCCTGCCAAGTAGATATTATTAAGACTGTTGTGTCTGCAAAAGAGTGCATGGAGGCTTAAACATTTTAGGTAATGTACTCAATCAAGGTCAGGGTGAGGAAGTGAGAGAGCTGAGAGGAGGGCCAGTCTTTCTCACATATGGTAGCACTGCTTCCCCAGCACTGGCCACCGCTTGTCTCCCACTCAAGGCTGTCTGTCAGCTCCTGGAAGTTAGGGGCTGGATCTCATTCGCCTGGGTGCCCCCATGCCCACCAGGGCTCTAGCATCAAGGGTCTGGTGGGTATAATTTAATATCTGTACTGCCCAGGAGAAAAGCACAGGACTCTGAGCCCAAAAGCCAGAATTCAGGTCCTGCCTCCCTCCACGATGGTTGTGTGATCTTGGGCAAATCACTTTCCTCCCTCCAGTGCCCGCAACAGTGAAAACAGTCTAAGGTGAACAGACAGACCTCATGTTGTTGTGCTTTGCTTTACTGAGCTTTCCAGACACTGCATTTTTAACAATTTGAAGGTTTGTGGCAACGTCATGTCGAGCAAGGCGATAGCAGCACCGTTTGTTCAAACAGCATTTGCTCACTTCGTGTCTCTATCTAATGTTTTGGTCATTATCTCAATGTTTCACACTTTATCATATTTATTATATTTGTTATGGCGATCTGTCACCCCTGATCTTTGACATGACTGTTGCAAAAAGACTATGACTCACTTAATGTTCAGATGACAATTAGCATTTTTTAGCAATAAAGCATCTAAAAAAATTTTTATTGGAGTGTAGCTGCTTTACAATACAGTGCTAGTTTTTGCTGTACAGCACAGTGAATCAACTCTCTTTTTTGTAGTTAAGGTATGTGCCTTTTTTTTCCAATGTAATGCTATTGCACACTTAATAGACTACAATGTAATTCGAACATAATTTTTATATTCACTGGGAAACCAAAGACTGTGTGACTCGCTGTATTGAGATATTCACATTATTGTAGTGGTCTGGAACCAAACGTGAAATATCTCCAAGGTATTCAATAATGGGACAGCTGGATGATTCTGGATGATTTCTTTTTAAAAATTTACTTTGGGTTGTGTCCAGCTGTGGTCCTCTGGATCTTTTGTTCCGGCACACAGACTTCTCTCTAGTTGTGGCACGCAGGCTCAGTTCATCCTTGGCAAATGGGATCTTCCCTGTCCAGGGATCAAACCTGAGTCCCCTGCATTGGCAGGCAGATACTTAACCAGTGGACCACCAGGGAAGTCCCTCTGGATGATTTCTGAGGGCCTTTCCTGCTCTGAAATCCCATGGCCTTGTTATCTCTGCCCCGCCTACCTCACAGGAATGACGTAAAGTAGAACACTCCGCACACCTGGCCAGCTGGCTGTTTGCCGCAACCTGTTCTTGCAAATAGTGCTGCCCTTTTCCACTCCATCCCCTGGAGGCCCCTCGCCTTTTCTTTCATTGCTTGCTGTTTGCAAGGGATTTGTGCCATGGCCACGTGGACCACAATTTTCACGAACCCCTGATAGCAGCTTTATCTAATGAGGATGAGATGCTTACACATATTTTCATTCTTTAAAAAAAAAATTGACTATTAATTTGTCAGAATTATTCATATTTTACTGATGATATTTTCCATGTATCTAATCAGGGAGCTCATGAATAGAAATGAAACTATTTAAATACAGAGATGGTGTACATTGTAAGAGCTTGTTTTCTCAAGCTGTTTCATAATGCAGTGAATACATTTATTTCTTCTAAAAACAGATTTTGCAACCATCAAGAAAGTTTTTTAAATCTTTGATGAAATATGACTCTATTCATATTTATATGAAAAAATATGCTCAGTTGGTGTGAGTGGCATATGTATGAGTGTGTTTGCACACATGTGTGTGTCTGAGATGTGTGCTCATTAAAAGTTGTGTTTCCTTGTTTTCACCATGGAGATGGAAGATAGTTTTCAGTGAGAAAAATGGAAAAACACATTTGGAGCAAATCTTTAGGATGGATGGATGACTGTGAAAGTGCAAATTGAAATGGGGCTGAATAATATTTGAGATAATTATTTGTACCATGTAGACTTTTAAACTGCTCAAAATTCCAGGAGCACTTACCTACATTGAAAGAGGCTTAGAATCATTAAACAAAGCCAGATATTAAATATACTACTGCTATCTCATGAAACATTAGCAAGTAATGTAAAACACATGGCATCTACTCAATGGAAAATCTGAGAATACAAATTATAATAGTTGTCTTATAAGACCTCTGGGAAACCTGAACTAAATTGCTTAATTCCATTAATAACAAACTATTACTCTAGCTATTAAAGTAACATAAGGTAATAGAGATCATGTCAGGAGATTGCACTGAGGCTCTTTCTTCACCTAGCACAAATTTATTCAGGGGCATTGATAGATTTTAATTGACTATGGCAACTGAATAGCAACAAAGGAAATTGAATGTCTTTTGAAAAGCTCCACATTTTGTAGAAGCAAATAGCAACACCAAAGTGAGGATTTGGGGTTGCTGGGAAAGGCGAGAAGGACATCAGAGAACATCTGTACCAAAAATACTTGCCTGTGATTGCCAGAAGTTTCTCAGGAACAGGCATGTCACCAGCCCAAGTATCTTTTCAGCTCCTATAGTCCAAATTGAAACAAAACCAATCCATACTGCTGTAACCCACATGCTTTGTCATGGGGCACTCTTCTAAGATATAAGACTGGAGGGGCTGAAGGCTGCTGAGTCTTCTCTGGAGAGTTCCGAGCACAGAGTTAGTTTCAGCCTAAGGGACTGGCAGTGGTGTGAGTGACCCCTGATCCTGGGCCAGCAATGTTGTGACTGACCTGTCACCATGACCCTGAATGTGAGGACCACAAAAGACTCTCTCAGTTCCCATCAGGTCCAGGATAGATTCTGGTGATCTGTCACCTACTTTTCTCTTCCACTTTTTACTTCTCATTGCCATTAGGATGTCATTCCTGCATCTCATACAGGCCTTGCTTTGCATGAAGTTATTTTCTATTATAAGTCAGCTCTGGCTGCCATAATGAAATACCACTGGCAGAGTACAACAGAAACTTTGTTTCTCACAGTTCTGGAGGCTGGAAGTCCAAAATCAGAGTGTGTGCATAGTCAAGGTCTGATGAGGGCTCTCTTCCTGGCTTGCAGAAGGCCTTATATGGCAGAGAGAGGGAGAGAGAAGACTCAGGCTTTCACGAGTGTCTCTACTTGTAAGGACACTAATCCTAATGGATCAGGGCCCCACCCTTATGACTTCATTTAACTGTAATTCCATAAAACCTCTATTTCCAAATACAGTCACATTAGGGGGTAGGGCTTCAACATATGGATTTGGGAGGGACACAATTCAGTCCATAGCGTCTTGTTTCCTCATTTCATCTTGTCAGGCTAACCACTTCTTCTCCACTCACCCCCAGCCCCAGGTAGTGTCTTAGTGCTGCCTCAGTTCTCTGTTTGAAGGAAAACACATTTTTAAACGAAATTGTAAAAAGATGTGAGGGGCTCCTGGAAGCATCCTTGTGGTGGCATTCTAGGAGGTGGTAGAGAGGCCTAAGAGCAATAGAGGACTTGTCAGCAAGGTCACAGAGTGCCCCCCAGTCACCCCCTCACCATGCTTTTTTTAAACTGAAGTATAACTGATGTTCTAAGATCATGGCATCCAGTCCCATCACTTCATGGCAAATAGATGGGAAAACAATGGAAACAGTGACAGACTTTATTTTTTTGAGCTCCAAAATCACTGCAGATGGTGACTGCAGCCATGAAATTAAAAGACGCTTGCTCCTTGGAAGGAAAGTTATGACTAACCTAGACAGCACATTAAAAAGCAGAGACATTACTTTACCAACAAAGGTCAATCTAGTCAAAGCTATGGTTTTTCCAGGAGTCATGTATGGATGTGAGAGTTGGACTATAAAGAAAGCTGAGCGCCAAAGAATTGATGCTTTTAAACTGTGGTGTTGGAGAAGACTCTTGGGAGACCCTTGGACTGCAAGGAGATCCAACCAGTCCATCCTAATGGAAATCAGTCCTGAATATTCATTGGAAGGACTGATGTTGAAGCTGAAACTCCAAAACTTTGGCCACCTGATGAGAAGAACCAATTCATTGGAAAAGACCCTAGTGTTAGGAAAGATTGAAGGTGGGAGGAGAAGAACACAACAGAGGAGATGGTTGGATGGCATCACCAACGCTATGGACATGAGTTTGAGTAAACTCTAGGAGTTGGTGATGGACAGGGAAGCCTGGCATGCTGCAGTCCTTGGAGTCACAAAGAGTCGGACATGACTAAGCAACTGAACTGAACTGATATTGATGTACACTAATATTAATGTTACAGGTGTACAATATAGTGATTCATGATTTTAAAAGGTTATTCTCCATTTATGTGAGGTAAAAGTCGCTCAGTTGTGTCTGACTCTTTGTAACCCCAATGGACTACAGAGTCCATGGAATTCTGTAGGTGAGAATACTGGAGTGGGTAGCGTTTCCCCTCTCCAGGGGATCTTCCCCACCAAGGGATCAAACCTAGGTCTCCCGTATTGCAGGTGGATTCTTTACAAGCTGAGCCACAAGGGATGCCCAAGAATACTGGAGTGGGGAGCTTATCTCTTTTCCAGCAGATCTTCCTGACCCAGGAATTGAACTAGGGTCTCCTGAACTGCAGGTGGATTCTTTACCACCTGAGCTATCAGGGAAGCCCATCTCCATCTACAGTTATCATAAAATATTGGCCACATTCCCCATGTTGTACAATACATCTTTGTTGCTTATTGTACGCCTAATTGTTTGTAGCTCTTAACCCCGTAGCCCCTCCCCTCCACCCCCTTACCATGTTTTTGCTGAATTGTGTCCAAATCATTGCACCGCCTGGCCTGGGACACATGATAATATCACTCCACAGGTGTTTGAAGCTGTGCCTTTTGATGTCTGGGCTTTCCCCAGGCTTTTGTGTATTTCCTGAACCTCACCCCACTTCAGCCTGTAGGATACTCATAATCTTCTTAGTGGCAGCAAGTGTAATGGTCAGCCCTGCTGCATCCACTTGGATCAGGGACATTCTCTCTCCCACTGCCCTTTGGTCCCAGCTTCTCTCCAGGGCATCAGAGGAGCGTTGGGGACTGACATGCTCCGCAGTATTCACTCTGTGTTCACAGTGCCAGTGAGGGGACCGGCCCTTCTAGGGTCCTGTCAGAGCCAGGCCCTGGGTGTGGTGCCCAGGAATGGGCACCGGTCTCGGCTGCGGGTGCCTGGCTTTCTGGCGCGGGGAGAATCTAATCCCGCCGCAACTGCAGCACATGCTTCTGTTTGAAAACCTCCTTGGCAGGCAGGACCTCCTAATTTTTTCCACTTCTTGTGATTAGCGTTGCAGACTAATCCTAGCACCAGACTCAACACCAGCTGTTCTTCCCCCACTGCTTGTTTTCACTTATAAACCAAATCCTGGAGCCGCTGTCACATCGGCTGGCCCTGCTTCTCCTCCAGTCCGAGCTGCAGCCGGTCACCTGCGGCATGACCTCAGGTGCGTTACCTTTCTGCCTGGCCACCTGGGTCCTTCCCACAGCCCGGGCAGCACTGGCAGGTCCCAGAGGGCCAGCGAGGGCCACGCTCAGTCCCAGAGAGGCCTTTGCTCACCTGCCAAGATGGTTTGATACCCAGAGTCAGGCTCGTCTTAGAGATTTCATTTGGCATCCAGAGACATTAGACATCCCTGGGTACCACATACAGTGTTTGATGCAATCAGAGAGATTCAAAATAGTGCTTGCAACATTTAGATAAGTTTTTATGACCTGACAGTAAAATGAACATACATGATCCCACCTCTGAATGTACAAACTAAGATAGTGCCAGACTATTGAGATGACCTGTTTTCTCATACAATTCTCTCTGCTGCTGTTGCTAAGTCACTTCAGTCATTTCCGACTCTGTGCGACCCCATAGATGGCAGCCCACCAGGCTCCACCGTCCCTGGGATTCTCCAGGCAAGAACACTGGAGTGGATTGCCATTTCCTTCTCCAATGCATGAAAGTGAAAAGTGAAAGTGAAGTTGCTCAGTCATGTCCGACCCTTAGCGACCCCATGGACTGCAGCCCACCAGGCTCCTCCACCCGTGGGATTCTCCAGGCAAGAGTACTGGAGTGGAGTGCTCTAGCACCCCTTAAATTTGGAAAAGTATCTTCAGGGAGAGCACCTCTCTCCTCCCCGCCACCACCTTGTCGCCATCCAGAGGACAGGGACTTCCCCCCAGGGAACTCTGACTCTGTGGCAGTAGCATTTTCATCCTTCAGCAGGGACCTGGGCAGGAAGCAAGGACTCAGTGACTTCCAGCCCAGCAGCAGTGACCAGAGCTGTCCTGTAGAGTCCAGGGAGGGTGACCGGGCAGGATCTTATTCAGCTTTGCCGAACTCTCTGGCAACTCCCCTTCTTCTGATGACTTCCATGGCCTTGTTGGGGGAAGGTTATTTACAGCAGGCAGACACAGGAGCTCAGATTTGTGCCTCCATAGAGGCCATCAATTTGCATTTCTATGAGAGTTTCTTGTGTACCTAGAAGGCCCTAAAGACAAATCAGAGAGTGTGGTGTATGGGACATCTGCCCTCAAAACACTCTAGCATCAAAAAGAATTGTGACTGTCAGAAATATCATATTCCTGTCGAAAGCCCATGAAATCAGCTCTGTAAACTGGGAAACATAAGTCACGGTTCTATTTGTTCTGCCGCCGTATAAGAATCACGAGTTTCTCCTAGGGTAGGAATCAAAACAAAACAAAACCATGAGCCCTTTTAGAATGACTTAATGTCCAATCATAGCCACCTCTACCCGGCCGGGTTGTTTCTCTTGGTATGAAATTTCTGACTCCCTTCAATCTGCACATGTTTGGGGCAGGTTGGCTTTTTTTTTTCTTGGCAATTGAAATTTACTTGAAAACAGGATTAAAGTAAATCACTCATTTTTCCTCTCTGGAAATCTCTCCATGGTTTTCCCTCTCGAGTGGCTGCTGTCCATTCTCATCTCTCTCCTTCCTCTTTTCTCTCCATTTCTCCTTCTGATGATTTCCTGGGATAGAGCCATGCTCAGCACCTCAGGCAGTACACAT
The DNA here is from genome assembly GCF_014754425.2 of Oryx dammah. Classification (NCBI taxonomy): domain Eukaryota; kingdom Metazoa; phylum Chordata; class Mammalia; order Artiodactyla; family Bovidae; genus Oryx; species Oryx dammah. Next base: position 74,658,706 of record NW_024070209.1, on the reverse strand, counting down.
GTACACACGCTCCCCCTAGTCTAGCTCCCCAAACATTTCACGCAGACCTGTTGGGGGGAGTACAATGGAGCAATAGCTTAGCCAGGATGAGTGGAGGTGGCAGAAACAGACCAAAACTCACTTGTGCCCGGAGAGATAGGGCCAGGCAGAAAGGTACCATAGGGATCTCAGAGCAGGGAAGCAGACAGCTGGAAGAGTCAGGGGAGGTTTGTTAGCACCGAGCATCTTCCACTGTTTCCTAAAACAATAGAGCCTTGAGGTCAATGGAGAAGAGAAGAAATGCCAGCTGGGTAGACAGAGAAGGCTGAGCCAAGCCTGGTGCGTGTGTGCATCTGACCTGAGCCTGACTGTGGTCAGGAGTGCAGGCCAGGGGCTGTTTTCCTCAGTGCTGTGGAAAACCAGCCCTGAGGATGCCATTCGGAAAAAGAAGTCTGTGTTATATGAGCACTGAGCAGAAAATGTCCAGGGGGACAAAGATGGTCTGGGGCAGGGCTCTCCAACCTCTGGGATCTAATGCCTGATGATCTGAGGTGCAGCTGATGTAATAATAAGAGGAATGAAGTGTGTACAGTCAGTGTAATGTGCTTGAATCATCCTGAAACCACCCCCTGACCAAACCCGGTCTTTGGAAAAGTCATCTTCCACGAAATCGGTTCCTGGTGCCAAAAAAGGTTGGGGACCACTTGACTGGGGGAATAGTTAACTCCAGATTTCAGGCCAGAATCCTAGGATTTTATACACTGGCAGTGAAAACAAGATCCTGTGAGTGCTCAAACTCAAATGCTGGGCATGAGAGTGTCTTGTCGCTGTGGTTGTTTCTTTGAATGGAAAGTCATTGTCTGGAGAGCGGGCAAGGATTCCCACTGACAATCTGGAAGTCTAAGGGTTTGCGCAGCAATAAATCTCCTTTCTCTGAGATGCCCCCCCCCCCCCCGCCTCCACAGGGCTCCATTCTTCCACCTCGACCTTGACCTCAATGCCAGATGGGCTGGGGGCTGGAGTGCCAGTGAGGTGTCCTGACATCCAGGTGGATGTGGCAAATCAGAGCAGATGCTCAGCCAGGCAGGAGGGCTACTGCCTGGGGCCTCAGTGTGCTCTGCGGAGCAGGGAGCTCCAGGCTTCTGGGTGGGAGAAGCCCCTCTGGGCAGGGTCAGGAAGGGCTGGGGGTGGGGGCTGGGAAGAGGAGAACAAGCAGACTAGCAGGAGGACTTGATCCTGCTGTAGTCATCACCCAGCCACACCACTGCTCTCTTGCTTGTTGCCTCCATCAGGAAATAGAGCAAGGTTAGGGCGGCGACTCCCTAGAACAGTACTGCCCACTGCCCAGAACTTTCTACAGCCGAAGAGATAGTCTATACTGTGCTATCTCGTGCTTTTGAGCACTGAGAATGTGGTTCATATGACTGAATTTTTTAATCCATTCAAGTAAAATATTGTAACTGAAACAACCGGATTAACTAGTAGCCACAGAATTAGCAACATGACCCTAGAAGACCCAAGGCAGAGCCTGGGTGAGATTGCCCCACACCTCCCAAGACTCCAGAAGATCTTTGATATTTAAAAAAAAATTTTTTACTTTATGTATTTCTTAATTGAAGGATAATTGCTTTACAGAATTATGTTGGTTTCTGCCAAACATCAACATGAATCAACCATAGGTATACACATGTCCCCTCCCTCTTGAACCTCCCTCCTGAACCTCCTTCCTACCTCCCCCAGCCATCTCACCCCTCTAGGTTATTACACAGCAGAAGATCTTTGATTCTGTCTCAAAGTGGCAGAGCAAACAGAGCTCTCAGAGAGAAATCACCCTGAAAATCTGAACGGGCAGAACGCTTACAGAGGCCCCTATGACTGAGGTCTCCTTTCGTGGTTAAAATTGTATTAGGCACAGGAGAAGATCCTATAGGTTTCCCAAAGCCATGTCTTTCTTTCTGCCTGAACTTTCCTCTGTCAAAGGAGATGGTTTTGCAAGGCTTCATTATTTTTGGATTTGGGGCATATTCACTGAAGTCATACCCAGGTTCCCACTTACCATTGGATTTCTGGCTGCTGGGCATTCTCTCCTACCCAGGGTAAGGGGACCAGTTAGAGTTGCCCCCACCCCTCGCTTCTTTGGGGGGTGATTAGAGAGGGAGTCGAGGGGCTGGCTGCCACCACTTACAGAAAATGGGCAGATGGGATCAGTTTGATAAACATTCCACTGGAAATGCCTGCCTTCTTTGGGTGTAAGTTAGGAATGCCTAGATAGATATTTATTTTCTTGCTCTAAAACTGTCAGGCCCAAGTAGTGGCTAGATTTTCGGTGATTTGGTGAAGTGCCCTGGCTCTGGGGTAACTGATAGAGTTGTCATAATCCCTGCCAGATTTTAGCAATCTTACTTCCCAGAGTTGGGGCTTACCTTATAGCTCAGTCGATAAAGAATATGCCTGCAATGCCGGAGACTGGGGTTCAATCCCTGGGTCAGAAAGATCCCCTGGAGAAGGAAATGGCAATCCATTCCAGTATTCTTGCCTGGAGAATTCTTAGTAGGCTACAGTCCATGGAGTCTCAAGAATTGGACATGACTTAGTTACTAAACCACCACCAGCACTTCCCAGAGCTGGGCAAGGATGCTAAGGATAAAAGGCATAGCCGGAGCAGGTCAGAGGCGATACATGGAGGCAGTCCCTGATCTGTGCCAACCCCTTTCCCAGAAGAAGTAAATCGTGGGGGAGGAGTGGGTTGAGAGGAACAGGACTTGAAGATTCAGAATTTCCGGATCCATGTGTGGTCTCAGGAAATAATGGAGGGGGGAGGGAACTAGCTCAGCAACCTTGTGTTTATGTCTTGTCTTTTCTCCCTGGACTGTTCAGGATTCTAAAAACTTATTCTGTGAAGCTCATTTGCTAGAAATAGAGGCTGGTCCACTGGCTAAGTAGCTCAACTGGTAAAGAATCCACCTGCAATGTGGGAGACCTGGGTTTGATCCCTGGGTTGGGAAGATCCCCTGGAGAAGCGAAAGGCTACCTACTCCAGTATTCTGGCCTAGAGAATTCCATAAACTGTATAGTCCATGGGATCACAAAGAGTCGGATGACTGAGTGACTTTTACTTTCACCACTGGCTGAGAAGGGTGGAAACAGATGGTTGCTCTTCCTAGGGTTGTAGGCCTCGTGGCTTAAGGGCACTTGCTTTGGGTTTAGTACTGTAAAAGTAATTAATTTATATGGGACTCTCCTTTTACCCATAAATATGTATTGATGCCAAGTGTATGGCAGGCTCTGTGCTGTCCCCTAGCGAGGGAACACTGAATGAGATCATTTCTGCCCTAAAGCAGAGGTTCCTTCCAGCATGGTCTAGGGGAGGAGGAGCAGGGTATTCAGATAGTGTTAGGAAAGACTCTGGGTGATGTGATCATGCCAGACACTGGTATACAGAAAACAGCAAGTCCAGGAGGACTGCCTGGCAAGGGGAGAAACTTGAGCTGAGCCTTGAAATGAATAGCAGACTTCAAATGTCTGGAAAGAGTGCAGGGGCTTCTTCAGTAGTTGGAATAAAGATGTGGTGGTGGGGGAAAAAAAAAAAGGTAAATGAAGGGAAGCCACAGGAAAAAATGTATTATTATTATTTTCAATCCTTTGGGTATATAGTAACACTTGCTCTGTTTAAATTTTGAATTTACAAATCACCTGGTATTTTTTTTTAATTAGATCCTGGTTTGTGATTCTAGCTGTTGGGACCAATGTTAGGAGAAAATTCTGCCCTTACTGCCTAGAAATGCCCCCTGGCCATCACATGCCTCCTCCCAGGCCAGAAAGGTGTGGAAACAGACAGGAGTCTGATTGCAGTCATGTCACTGTGATGTCAATGTGACAATGTTTTATGTGATGGTCAATCAACTGTGACTCTGAAGCCACTTAGAACACATTTTCTCTGATTTAAAAACCTGTTTGGAGCTTTGGAAGTTGATCTCTAGGTTTGTAAAATAACTAATCTATTTTGAGTTTAGGAACATAACTATTTCCTAGAAAAGAGTTTTAAAATCTGATTACTTTCCCCATCTCCACACCTCCTTAAGGCTATTAAAAAAAAAATCAGATTTCAAATCATGCGCCTGGAATGAGTCGCTTTTTCGAGTTCAGTTGACGAAGCTGCACTTTGACATGCTTTTCAAGATTTGAATATTTTTATAAATCATGATTATGCTACTGTTTAATGAGAACAAAAGTAGAAAGAGCATCTGCTTGTCTGCGGCAGAGCGCCTCCCGGCCTGTGTGTGCTGTCTGGAAAAGTGGAGGCCCAGTCTAGAGAGCTGATGAGCGCCTTGATTAGCTGAAATTGCTTCCTGTGGTAGTATGGGGGTGTCAGTGTTGTGATGAACTGGGTCGTTTCAGGGATCTGGGATATAGCGCTGCTCTGAGATTCAGAGTGGCTGGCGGACCAGAGGCAAGTCCCAAATCCCCAACTCTTCCCAGCATGGATGCGTAGCCAGCTTCCCTTCCGATGCAGGTTGGGCTCTTGGGGTCCATCCTTTGTGAGACCGTGAACTTCTCCAGGGCATGACTAGGGGCTGAGACAAGTTGAACTGAACTAATTGAGAGGCACGTTAGTGACTGCTGGCTGTAGGGAAGGAGGTTACAGGCAAGGGAGGCTGACGTGATGTGACACGGTGGCCACAGCACTGCTATGTGGACAGGAGGGTAGCTTCGGAGCCAAACACTAAGTTCCATTTTCATTCAGCCCCATCACTGGTGTTCAGGTTGAAGAGCTTGTGTCAACAGGATTATAAATAATTTGGTGTCCTTTGTTTTCTAAGTTTTAGCACTTTGCAGCATGCTCGTTTTCTTTCCAAATTGAGAAACTAAAAATATCTTTTATTTTTAAATTGTGACCATTTTTTAATCTGAAAAAGTCATTGATCTGGAGTTCCTTACCACTACACCCCAGAAGTTCCTCTCTAAATAATGGTTTAATGTAACTCTATACAAGGAAATTCCTAGATCTTGGGTGTACTGTCCAATGGGTTATGCTCAGATGTCCAGGTAACCCACATCTCTGTCAACAAAAGGAACGTTTCCACCAGAAATTTCTTTGAACCCCTTCCCAGTCAAGCTCCTTACTCCAGGAGCAGCCACTGAATGGCTTGTTTTTAACATGTATTTTCATTTGATGTTTTAATTTAAAACATTTATAACATTTAATTTAAAACATTTGGAAACTGGAAAGGGCTCTTTCTTTGGAAGAAGGTGGGTTGCTGGCTCCTGGGCACACGGTGTATGTACCAGAAGGTAGCCAGACCAGGGGGACACATTCTTCAGAGATCACGGTGCCCCAGGCTCAGAAGGTGTCTGCAGTCTCTTCTCAACCCCACACCTGGAATCTCAGACATTTGCAATACCTGGAGAACAATGGATGGCAAGCGTATTCATTCTGTGCTTTTTCCAGGATCTCTTGCATGCAATTGTGCCTGATGAGCAGGAAGACTCCAGATTAGAGGGAGAGAGAGAGAGAGGCCTACTCATCGGCTGCATAATCAGCAGCGAACAGATTTCTGCCCCAACAAAGAGAACAGTGTGTTCCTGAGACATTGCTGTGAGGCTCCTTGGCTCGCTGGTGGGCGGCTCTCCTGGAAGGGAGTCGGGTATTTCAGCAGCTCCCCCCGCGCCCACCACCCCTCCGTTTTTTGGCCCCAGACTTTCTGGCTCCTGAGCAGGGGGTGACTCCCATGGGACCTGGCAGAGGCTAGAGGTGGCTCTGGCTTCTGTTCCCCTTCCTCCCTCTGACCCTCAGGAAATAGGACTCCCGCAAACTCACCTGTCTGCCAGGTGAGTTCCCCATCTATGTTCAGCCCTCCCGGCTCTGAGTCTAGTCTCCATTCTGGCCACACTGGTGCCTCTTTAGATGCAGTGTGTCTCATTCCCTGATGCTGATATGGCCACTCCCCATTCTTATGGGGGCTGTGCTGGGCACTCCGAACACTCCCCCTACTGTGTCACTCTTCCAGTGAGTTGTCATCGGGCTCTGTGAGGCACAGTGGACACTTCTAGCTAGAAGCAATCAGGCTGCCGGCTTGCAAGACACCAGTGAACAAATAGCTGGGCTGTGATGTTCAGGTCAAGCCCTTCAAGGTCAGGATTCTCCCCTACTGTCCTCTGTGGTGGAACCCATTGGCTCATTAAAACCCCATTAGGATTCAGATCTTTCTGTGGTGACCAAGCCTGGACAAATTCTTCCTTGCTGTCTTCCTTTTTTTGTTTGTTTCTTATTTTCTTCTCTTGCCTATAATTGTATTTTCCTCTTTAATCATGAGGTTTCAAATCAGGAGACCTAACCTGAGAATGGATGTGGTTTGTTTGAATGTCGCAGTCATGCCCTTTGTGAAATGACCCCCAGGCCTGAGAATTAAAGATGTGAGTAATTTAAGGTGCATGGGACTGCAGCAGGTGAAGACACAGCGTAACTGGCAGTGCTCCCTTGAGGGGGAGTGCAGGGCACAGCCCTGGACTGGGGTGCAGATGCCGTGGCCTGGTCCTCACTCCACTTCTGTTGTCACTCTGACCTTGACCAATCAGTTCCTGGCCCAGGGATCAGAGACCCCACTTGAGTGAGGGTTGGATTAAAAGGCCACTTCCAACATGACCCCCTGAGGCTCTGTAATTTCTTTGATATCAGTGGTCACTTACATGTTTGCCGTGATCACTGCCAATTAGACACATGAATGTTTAGCAGGTTCTAGAGACTCATACCAGAAAATACAGAGGAGGTTATAGAAGGCAGCACTATCCTATCGATTGCCATGGTTCATGCAAACTCTTCCTACATCACCACCACCACTCAGCAGCCCCCACCAGCCACGCTCAGACAGTGTGGCCTTGGAAAGCCCATGCCTCCCAGTGGAAGGCCCACGGCCACAGGGACCCTTCACTTTATTTTGTAGGAGCAGACCCCAACCACACAAGGACATGGGTAAGAAATAAGGGCCCCAACCCCATGAAGCAGCCCATGCCAGTGAAGGAGGAATAATAAGCAGACAGGAGATCTTGGAGCATCACAATCTTCAGTTCAGTCTCTCATTCATGTCTGACCCTTTGCAACTACATGGACCCCCAGCACGCCAGGCTTCTCTGTCCATCACCAACTCCTGGAGCTTGCTCAAACTCATGTCCATCAAGTCAGTGATGCCATCCAACCATCTCATCCTCTGTCATCCCCTTCTCTTCCTGCCTTCAATCTTTCCCAGCATCAGGGTCTTTTCTAATGAGTCAGTTCTTCCCATCAGGTGGCTATAGTATTGGAGCTTCAGTTTCAGCATCAGTCCTTCCAATGCATATTCAGGACTGATTTTCTTTAGGATTAGAAATTAGGATTAGTTCTAATTTCCAATTGGAAATTAAGATTAGTCCTGCACATGTTGCTTTCTTTGTTTAAAAGAAGAAGGAGCCAGCCTTTGAGGCCGTGTGAATTATAAACACTTCTGTATGCCCAAATCCTTCCCCCTCCTCCCCTGGGAGCCTCCTGTTCCAGCCCAAAGGAGTCTACCGAACTGGGAGCATCTCAGAACAGTACCTTCTGAACCAGCCAGGGAAGTTCCCGAGAGCAGGACCAAGCTGTACTCCTGTGGACTATCCCTTAGGGTCTTAAGGCCAGAGGTGCTATGGGGAGACCCAGGGAGCTTCATCCGGTGACAGCTCAGGCCAGCAATGAGTCTTCTGGACAACAACTCCAGGTCATGGAGGGGAAAGCATGCCATATTCCATGTAGTCTGTCCAGGGCCAGACAAGTTGATAATACATGTCACAGTGGGTTTTATTTTTCAATCTTTTTAGAATTAATATTTTGTGCTTAAAGGGACAAATGTCATTTCTCTGTAAAATTCACTCACTTGGAAAAAGTTCAGACAGAGAGTGATGCTTTGACAGCCCACCAGCCTGAACTTCCAGAGGAGGGCCCTCTGAGCGGAGCTGCAGGTGAATGAGGCAGCCGGCGTGGGGCATCCACAGGGGTGCTTCCACTACTCGCTGGGGGCAGAGGCTGCTCCTTCAGTCCTCCTCCAGCCTCAGGGGTAAAAGGCCTGTGGCTGTAGGCAAGGACTCAAAGGTGAATTTGGCCAGCTGTGGCCTTGGGAGCCCCAAGGGCAATTCCTAGGATTTCGGTCTGGGGGGCGCCAGGTCTAGAAGGAGAAGACCAGAGGCAGAGGCCCAGCTTTTCCAGAACCAGACTCAGGGACCTCCCTGAAAGGGGCACAACTTAGGCAGGCCCTATTTGGGCAGCAACAAGGGAGTGGGCTCTGAATTTCTTCTATTTCTAGCGCAGGCTAGGCTCAGATTCAGCCTGTTGTTCTGTGCTCCCTGAAGGAAGACTGCCCTTGGGTCAGCATGTGCTCTTGGGCCAGTGGGCAGCTGTGTTCCTGAGAGTCCCGGCCTGTGGCCTGAAGCTCTGGCCTGTGGGTGTGCCCCCAGCCCTCCCCTCAAGCCCCGCCCCGCATCCCCTGATGGTCTCGGTGACCTCACCTGCACCCAGGCAGCTAACTCAAACTTCCAGGGGCACAGGGTGGCTTTGATCTACTGACCTATCCCTAAAAGGTGATCATTTCAGAAGGCCCTTTTGCCTTTAATCTTCCCACAGGGAACCCTGCAACCTGAAACAGGCTCTCGAAATCCCAGCTTGGATTTCCCTGGTGGTCCTGTGGTTAAGAATCCACCTGCCAAGGCAGGGGACGTGGGTTCAATCCCTGGTCCAGGAAGATCCCACATGCTGAAGAGTCACTGAGCCCATGGGCCACAGCTACTAAAGTCCCGCACACCGTTAGAGCCCACGTGCCACAACTAGAAAGTAGCCCCCACTCACTGCAACCAGAGAAAGCCCACGCACAGCAATGAAGACCCAGCATAGCCAAAAAGAAATAAATTATTTTGAAAAATGAAAAAAAAAACTAGCTTTTATCTGTTAACAGGGCTCCGTCATCCACAAAGCAATTTCCCCCAAACAGCACTCCCCAACCCCGACCTGCCAGAGAGATCTCTCCCACAGAGAGACCCAGAGAACAGGCAGCCTGGGTGATGAGAAGGAGACTTTTCAAGGGTGTACGCGTGCCCATCTAGAAATCTGCAGGTTTGTGAGTGCAGACACCATTTGTGGCTAAGACGAAAGGGAGGCCGGGTGCTGGGGCTGGTTATGAGCACCTCTTCAGCCTTTCCCTGGAGCCTGGGCATCCAAGCACTCCTGACCCAGTTTGAGAATGGCCTCTCAGCCCTGGGGTCTCTGAAGAGGACATTCCGTCTGTCACTGCCAAGGCCAGGCAGCTCCCGGCCAAGCTAATTAGGTCGCCTCCCCCTCCCCACGCAGCCCAGCCAGGCGGCGACCACGGGTCCGGCTCAGGGACGAAATGGCTTCATTACTCAGCCTCGCCTGGCCCTTGAAAGCCACGGGAGCACTCTGCATCCTTTCATCTCCTCTTTCGAGAAAATGATGAGAAAACAGGCCGGTTTCCCTGGGAGCGGTGGGCATTGTCCAGACGTATTCCAGGTGGGCGTGATTCAGAGTCTTCCCCCGCCTCTGGTGATTCGTTTTCAACAGGCTGGGCAGCTGGCCTTGTTAACAGGTCGTTTGTTAGAAGACAGAGCTGCTCGTGCACTTGAAGGACTCGGGAGGTGCCCGTCCTGACCTTCCAGCCACATGTGCAAGGTAGACCTATCATCCCGGGTGCCTTTGTCATGAGATTCCACCTCCCTTAGTAAAATAAGCCACAAACTCTCCAACTGGAGGCTGCAGAGAGTCCCTGCAGGGAGGCACGGTAGGACCCCACAGCCCCACCCACATCCCCAAGTCATCTGTCCCAGGAGCATCTCTCTCAGTGTTTATTGCCCCACCCCCTTGTCAGGAAAGGACCCCAGGTACTTAACACCCTTTGTGCCACTCTGACCTGACTGAGGGTGTTCAGGGCCATTCTCTTCTCTGTGGTCCCTGCAATTGTGCTAGAACCAGGGCCCTCACCTGGAGCAATAGGAGAGCAACCAGGGAGCGAGACAAAGAGTATCACCTCGCTGGACCATCTGGGACCCCTCCCCAGCATCTGCTGCTCCTCCAAGACCCACCAGCAGCTCCTTTCTTGGGTCCAGCCAAATAGCAGACACCATCATCTCACGAGAGATCAAACCGGAGAAGTCTTCCTCAAAGGACCCCCAGGAGTAGGCGAGACAGAGGCAAAGCTCCCCGGAGGCCCACCCTCTGCATCCGGTCCCCATGTGCACTGCACATGCCCCCAGCCCCTACAGGAAGGGTGCTGAAGGGTCTTCAAGAACTTCACGGGAGCCCCGGAGTGGGATTCAGGGAAAGGAGGCTTCTGAGTTTATGTCAAAGAAGCTTCCACACTCAAGTCTTCTAGGTTCTTTGTATACAGTGCAGAAAAGTCGTGACCGGAGCCAGAATGGGCCGACCCTGGGGTTCTGAACCAAGCAGTGAAAGTGCCCTTTCTGGGTGTGTCTGCACAGATAGGCCAGCTGTCTGCAGGCACAAGTGCTCCTGCACATAGGGTCCCAGGCTTCTTGGTTCAAGATCCAAGCCCATGAGCACTATGAGTGTCAGGATCCTATGACATAAGGGGCAGCAAAATAGCTAAGACTCACAGACACTTACCGTGAGGAAGAAATAACCTGTGAAGGAAAAGTGCGTCTCTCAGAGGCCTGATTGCATGCCCTGACCTGCAGGATAACAGGATTGCACATCCCTTATCTCCGCTGTGACTGACTCAGGGCCAGCCCAGGTCCAGAGCAGTGAGACGGCGGGACTCACAGCCTTCCTTTCCAGCTCCCCACCCTGAACAGCAGCAATAGGAACAAATAGGATCCATTTTGGGGATCTGATGTCACCAGCAACTCAGGTTTCTGACTTGGTAGAGCCCCTGGGAAAAGTTTACATTTTTAAGCCTAAGATTTCAGCATTTGCTCTGCGTGTGAATTCACTCATCTGTTTTTTTATGGGTATACTATTTTATTAACATTTAAACTTCACTAGGAGTTCAATTCTGTACTGGCCTTATGTTCAGAATGTTGAAGTGAAGATTAAAAATGGACAAAGCTTTAAGAGTGCAATGTATTGAACACTGCACAATATATTAACTAGACAACCAGGGGATGGTGTAACTGTGTATTTAGGAGCAAAAGTATAGGGAAAAGCCCTGGAATTGGATGAAAAACCCACCATTCAGGACTGAACAGAGGTCCTTGGCTGCTGACAGACTCTTCCCTTGACTTCAGACTTGAAACAAACCAAGGGAGTCTGTCGGTAGACACAAACCATTGACTTCAGGACCAACACTGATAGGAAAGGCCAGATCCAGTTCTGATTGTGGGACCAGCCTGAAGCAAACAGGGGTGGCCGGAGGCTGGAAATGCTGCACCTGAAGTCTGTAGCCGTGGGGTCTGTAGCCATGAGCAGCTGTCTTCTAAAAATCATTGATTTCAACCCTAAGGTGGTTTTCCCAAACAGGGTCACCCATCCACTGATTCGAGAAACCCAGGCTGAGGACCCAGGCTGCACATCTCTGTGGGCAGTTCAGAGAAGCCACCCCTCTCAGGCCTGGCCTTTGGAAATTCACTCAGAGTAGCACGTTTCCTCCTGTGGTGCTGTCTGTCCATCTGTCCACCAGTCAGTCCATCCTTCCCCTACCCTCAGCTCCCCAGCAAGGCTCTGGACCACTCCCATGTGGCCTGATGCTGAGCACAGGAGGGAGCAGGGAATGGCGGGGACCAGGGAGACTGGGTGACCTGGTACCTGTTCTGACCACTGTTGCCAGGTAACCACTCCCAGACCTCAAGGTGTAAACAGGAGTCTTGTCATGTTCACAGAGTCTGCGGGTCAGGGCTTCAGACAGGGTATGGCAGGGAGAGTGTTTCTCTGCAATGCCTAGGACCTTGGGTGGGAACACTCAGGCTGGGCGATTCTACTGTGGGCCCTGGAATCAGCCAGGGACATCTCTCCGTTGGCTGGCGTGGAGGCTGGCTGCCCACAAACTCTGCTGGGCTGTCTACTGCAGCCTTTGTGTGTGACTTCTCTCACAGTGTGGTGGCCCAGGAGGGTGCATTTCTTACATGGAAGGTCAGGGCTGGGGGAAAGGGGTTAGTCCCTTTGATGACTTAGCCTCAGAAGGCGCACCTTGTCACTTCTGCTCCATTCTGCCGGTTACCAGGGAATTACAAAGTCGGCCTGGATTCCAGAGGAGGAAACGGGGGAGGCTTTTAATGGTGGGGGGGTGGCTCCAGGTTATAGAAGAGCTTGAGATTACAATCTGCCATCGCCTCTCTGCTGCAGGTCCCTCCCATATGGCAGATGGAAACCCACAGCCTTGACAAGGTTCTCATGCATCTGTTCTGAGCAGATTCCTTGAGCCTGACCACATTTGGGATTTCCACCCTGGGCTCCCCATGGCCTGTGGTTTAATACAAGCAACTTTGCAAGCCAGTTCCCAGTGACAATGGCTTTTTTGTGGGGCCATTTAACATAAATCACAGCCTAGCACAGTAAAAGGCAGCTTCCGTGTAGTGGTAAAAGCAGAGACTCAAACTAGACTGCTCGTTCCAGGACTGGCTCTGTCACTTACTGTGTGACCTTGGGCAAATTACTTAAGCTCTCTGAGCCTTTGTTCCCTTATCTATGAAACGGGGACAATAAAAAGTGGTACTTTCTGTGTTAGCTGAGGCTGCCATAATAAAATACTATAGACTGAGCGGTTAAACAAGAGAAATTTATTTTCTCACAGTTCCAGAGGCTGGAAGTCCAAAATTGCAGTGTCCCCTGGTTAGTTTTCCACTCCGGTACTCTTGCCTGAAAAATCCCATGGACAGAGGAGCCTGGTAGGCTGCAGTCCATGGGGTCGCAAAGAGTCAGACGCGACTGAGCAACTTCACTTTCACTTTTCACTTTCATGCATTGGAGAAGGAAATGGCAACCCACTCCAGTGTTCTTGCCTGGAGAATCCCAGGGACAGAGGAGCCTGGTGGGCTGCTGTCTATGGGGTTGCACAGAGTCGGACACGACTGAAGTGACTTAGCAGCTTAGCAGCTGGTCAGTTTCTGGTGAGACTTCTCTTCTAGGCTTAAAGACGGCAGCCTTTTCCCTTTGTCCTCTCCTTGTAGCCTCATGTGGCTGTCTGGCGTCTCTTCTTACAAGGACACTAATCCCATCATCTCATTCCAGACCTTCCCAACCCAGGGACAGAACCCAGGTCTCCCGCATTGCCGGTGGATTCTTTACAAGCTGAACCACAAGGGAAGCCCAAGAATACTGGAGTGGGTAGCCTATCCCTTCTCCAGCATATCTTCCCAAACCAGGAATCGAACCAGGATCTCCTGCATTGCAGGTGGATTCTTTACCAACTGAGCTGTGGGAAGAAGCCTCATCTCACTCCAGGAGGCTCTAATCTCATGACCTTATCTAAACCTAACCACCTCCCAAAGGCCCCACCTCTGAACATATCACCTTGGGAGTTAGGGCTTCAGCTCATGAATTTGAGGGTACACTATAGGCACCTTCTTGTAGGAATTCCATGAGAATTAAAGGAGCCACTGGGACATGTCTAGAATGGTATTTGGCCTGTGGTGGTGGTTGTTCAATAGCTAAGTCATGTCAGAATCTTCGACCCCACGGACTGCAGCATGCCAGGCTTCCCTGTCCTTCACCATCTCCCTGAGTTTGCTCAGATTCATGTCCACTGAGTCGGTGATGCCATCCAACCGTCTCATCCTCTGTCATCCCCTTCCCCTCCTGCCTTCAGTCTTTCCCAGCATTAGGGTCTTTTCCAGTGAGTCAGTTCTTGACATCAGGTGGCCATAGTATTGGAGTTTCAGTTTCAGCATCAGTCCTTCCAGTGAATATTCAGGGTTGATTTCCTTTAGGATTGAATGGTTTGATCTCCTTGCAGTCCAAGGGACCCTCAGGAGTCTTCTCCAACACCACAATTCGAAAGCATCAATTCTTTGGCTTGTGGTAGCCACTACAAAATACAATGAAAATGATCAGGAGAGAAGCCCACTGCTCTGAGTGGCTAGAAGGACTGTGGCTTGTAGAGTCTTAGGGACACAGGGCAGTTTCTATCTCTGCATTGCAAGGACTCACATCTTTGATGAGAAAGCTGAATCATATCCATGTGGGCTGGGGAGTACAGTGCAGGGTGATGGGCCGGCCGCCAAGCCCAAGGTCTTGCATTGAACTTCATTGTGGAGATTTCACCTTTCTTCACCTTTGCGTGCATGTGGCTTTCTTTTTTTTTTTTTTTTCCAAGTTCATAACTTATTCTTGTCCATGGTTTTGAGAGAGAGTAGGGGAGAGGAACCAAAGATGTCTTTAATTAAATATCTCCACTCCCTCCTCCTTAAGGTCATTCACAGTCAATAAGGGGGAGGAGAAATATCGTTTCAGAAGGCCTTGCAAACGGAAAATAAAAATGAATGAATGCAAAAATATTCCTATCTAGCCCACATCCTTCCTTGGGTTGTGATTTAGAATGTGCAGAGGGATGTATAGAAATACAAAGCAGCTTGGGAAAAAGTCTCAGTCCTGAGAATCTTATAGTATTAAAACTCAAGTAATCCCGCACGAGAGAAAAATATAGCAAAGCCTGCGCTTGGCCCCTGCCAACTGGTGGGCTCCACCCTCTGTGACCCGGGGGGTTGTGGGAGGTCCCCGGAGAGCCCAGTGCAGGCTGCTTTTGACAGCTGAATTTTATTAACTGTTTTTTCATTACTCCTGATGGGCCTGGCAATGAACTCTTATCAGTGTATTGTGGCGAGTACAAGTCAATTAATTTCTTTTAAATAACTTCAACTGAAATCCTATTTGATTTATATTCCAAAAATGATTTCCATTCCATTCCTTCCTGAGATTATCGTCCCAGCTGAGTTAATCACACTGGCTGCACAGTCACCCATACCCCAGGGAGAAAACAGGATCAGGGAGGGAAGGAAATGAGAAGAGGGTGGATCTGAGAGCATTCTAAAGACCCTTTATTCAGTGTGAGGCCATGTGCTCCGTGACAGGAGAGCTCGTTTAAATCTTGCCTGCAGAAAGGCTTATTTCTAGTCGTTGTGGCAAGGCGTGAATTGAGAAGCATACGAGATGTCCAGAAGGGGGAGGAGTTTGAACCAAGATGCAGTACTGGTGGCCCACCATGGCTGCCAAGGTTTGGGGGTGTACCACACCCTCCCAGCATGCAGAGTTTACCATAGTTCCTGGGACCGGTGTCCCAGGACCGCCCCCGCTGTTGTGAGCATCCAAGCTCTATGTGGGCTGCTCTGTGGGACCACCCCAGACATGGTGTGGGTGACAGTGAACAGACCTTCCACAGGCCTTGCTGTCTGCCAGACAGAGGCTGGCACGAGCCGATGCGCCACCTTCCTGAGGGTCTGCCCACGTGCCCCGGTCTGTCACCAGCCAATCTCCCCAGGTGGCAACTCTGGGCTTTTCTGGGTGGCGGGGAGGACAGTCACACCCTCTCAGAAGAAGTGGCATCTGGCCCCAGAGAGCAGAGCTTAGCAAGCATCTGTGGTGACAGTGACAAGGAGCTCCGCAGGAGGGTAACCCGCATTCTGGGAGAGGTGCTGTGGCTCAGTCCCAAGGCCGGGCAGGCATGGGGTGGGTGAGAGATGCCTTCTCAAGCCATGTCCTGCCCCAATGCCAGGATGCTGAGTCAGGCCTGGCAGATGGTCAGGCGACAGCAAGTCACTGCCCTGGGGTAGGAATAGCTGGTGAAGAACTCAGAGCAGTTCAGAAGTTTGACAGAGATGAGTTTGGGCCCCCCAAAAAATGTCTTTGCAAAATATGTGCTATGGAAGTGAAAGTAAGTTGCTCAGTCATGTCTGACTCTTGGCCACCCCATGGACTGTAGCCCGCCAGGCTCCCCTGTCCTACGGAATTTCCCAGGCAAGAATACTGGAGTGGGTTTCCTCCTCCAGGGATCTTCCCTATGGATCCTATATTACTAGTTTGCCGGGCTGCCCTAACAAAGTACCACAGACTGGGCAGCTTACAAAACAGAACTTTATTTTCTCATAGTTCTCAAGGCCGGAAGTCCAAGATCAAGGTTCCTGAAGGTTTGGTTCCTACTGAGGATGCTGAGCGAAGGCTCTGTTCCAGCCCTCTCTCCTCGGCTTGTAGACAGCCATGTTTACACACACTTGGGTCTTCACACCCTCCTCCCTCCACGTCTGTCTGTGTCCAGATTTCCTCTTCCGAAAAGAACACCCATCTGTTAGTTGGAGCCCACCCTAATGGCCTCATTTTAATTGAATTACCTTTGTATAATCCCTGTCTCTAAATTGGGTCCCCTTCCAAGTCACTGAGGGGCTAGAACCTCACCATGTTCTTTTGGGGAGGACACAGTTCAGCCCATACAGCTGCTGTCCTGGGGTAGCAAGATAGCCGCATTCCCCAAACCGTGAACCTGCCAGCCGACTTCAGAAGCATCTAGGGCACGGGCTTAAGATGTGAGTTATAAGCCAGAGTCACTGAATCTAAATCTCTAGAGTTGTGTCTCGGGATTCAACATTAAAATAGGCTCAGTTAGCTCTCCAGTTGATTCTGGTCCCCTCTGAAGTTGGTGTGTGTGTGTGTGTGTGTGTGTGTGTGTGTGTGTGTGTGTGTGCAGGCAGGAAGGAGAGAGTGCCCATAAGGATGACACAGCTCAGCCTTCAAGGAGCTCCCTAGTCAAAGAAACAAGCCCTACATGAAATAATCAGAGAAAATAGGACGCAATATACTTAAACCAGTGACCAACTGAACAGCACAAAGTGCCCTGGTGACGAGAAGGAAGGTGGTTCCCCGAAGCAGGGCATGTCAGGGAAGGAGTCGCAGAGGTGACGTTTGTCTTCCTGCGCACAGAAGCAATTCAAGGCCGAGGACCAGAAATATGAAAGGACAGGGGTGCTGGAAGATGTGAGGATATGTAGAAAGACTCGCCTCTCTGTTAAGCATACATTTGAGCTGTATCGCTTTTGTCTTTATCAAAAAGCAAATGTGGGTTTTTTCTGGAATTCCTGTTTGCTGTCTTGGATTGTGATTGTCCGTGTCTGACACATGGACGCTCAGCAGAGGGCTGCTGACTTCAAGGTTCGGGGCATTCTGTGTGGTTTGTGGCCTGATGGCTTCATCTCTGGAGGGAGATGTATGGCTGCTGGGGTGACTCAGCTAGTGAACAAGACGGTTTGGTGTTTCTGACTCCAGCAGGTGGGTGTGGATGGTGTTGCTCTAAGTGACATTCACCCCACCTGTTTTCCTGTTTGTGTACTGTTCCTGGTCCACGAACTCATGACAGGAAACCACATGGAAAGAAATATGTCAGGCCTGGAAAAGATAGGAAGCCCAGAGAGTCCTGCAGACTTGGGGCTGTGTTCATGCTTCCTGGCTGGGTCACCCTGCAAGTCACCCTTCTCCCTGGGTCTAGTGTCCTTCATCTGTACCATAGGGAGAATAATAATACCTCTGGCATAGTTCTGTGGTGAGCACTAAGTAGGTTAATTATGAAAGGACTTTTGAATTGTGCCTGGAATGTAAGGATGCAATAAATGGTAGCAATCAATATATATATTTTTTCTACCTGGGTGAGTGATGTTCTGAGATTTACTTCAAACAAGATATCAGGGTTGTTCTCTGGGGACTGGCTAGTCACTAACAAATCCATTTCCTTATCATGATCTATATAGCTCAGTGATTTTTCTGCTCTCTGCTCCAAGCGGAGGCAAGAGAACTTCGCCACCCGGCCTGAAATGAAGCATCAGCCATCTGTGCAGGTCTCAGCCTTCCTGCAAGAGCCTGGCCATGGACTGTGTGCATGCGTATGTGTGTGCACGTGTGTGCACACATGTGTGTATGTGTGCACATGTGTGCACGAGTGCACATACATCTTCAATCCCAAGGTCACTGTGTGTTGGTTAATATTCCTGTTGCTGGAGATTCTGGGAATGAACAGCCTGCTCAGATGACTTATCTGTTCCTGCAGTAGGCGCTCTGCTTCCTGTGAGGCAGTGGCCCTGGTACACACTACCAGCTCTGCCTCAACTACCTTTAGAACCAAGCCCCAGTGCATGCGCTGCAGGCACAGCCCAGGCGCCTCACTGCAGGCCACTGCCACTCACCCTTGGCGGGCTACATGTGTGATGGACTCCGCGCTCCTCCTGGGAGCACAGTACTTCTCAAGCATCTCCCTGTGACACTGGAGCAAGTTCTTCCCTGTGCCTGCACTTTAAACTCACGATGAAATGTTGAATTTGAGGAAGGAGGGTAGGTCCAAGTGTCAGAACTCCTTGACTCTTATTTGTGGATGAATTCTCAGTTGCTCAGCTGTGTCCAACTCTTTGTGACCCCGTAGACTATAGTCCACTAGGCTCCTCTGTCCATGGGATTTTTCAGGCAGGAATACTGGAGTGGGTTGCCATTTTCTCCTCCAGGGGATCTTCCCAACCCAAGGATCAGACCTGTATCTCTTGCGTCTCCTCCATCAGCAGGTGGATTCTTTACTATCCAGCCAGTTGGGAAGTCTATTGTAGATTAATTCTCTAATCCGATTTTTTTGTGTGCAAACAATCTTAGGGAAACCCACCAGAGAAGACTGATAAAAGCAGAGCTCCCTGGTTAAGGTGAGGCTGCCCTCCTTCCAGATCCTCTGAAATTCCCACTCAGAATCCTAGGATGTCTCCTAACCTCCTGATCCTGCTCTGATCTGGGCATCCTCCTTGCCTTCTGCACTGGTCCCCTGCCACTGGTCTCCCGACAGTATCCTCAGCCCCTTCCCTGCAGAGTGGACAGGACAGGGTCCAGATGAGAAGGGACCACTCCCGCCAGAACAGGACCAATGTCCTTTTGGATAATCCCTACAGAACTCTCCGCTCAAATGCGTTGTTTGAACCTGATTTTTCTGCACTCCCCAGTATCAGACTACCAGCACTAACTGGAGGGCTTGAGCTGGGGAATTGAACATGTGTTTACCCAGACTGTTCTTTGTCCCACTCTGGTTACTAGTCTCCTCCTCCCTCCCACGTCACTCAGGGGACAGGAGGACAGCGGGAGGAATCAGGATGCTGGGCATCCGGAAGTGAGAAGGCAGGACCCACGGAGGATGCATGGGCTGTGGCAGGGGAGCCTGCGAAGCCCAAATGGCCCTGTCTTCAGACTTTCACATCAGCCTACAGCCACCCTGATTTTTCTATTATTATTATTCTAACACCTCCTTGGCCCTATTTTTAAAATCCGCCGCACTTGAGCAATTTTTTCTGACGTCAGCTGGCTGCCGGCAACTCTGCTTGAAAACAAGAATAACCAAATCTTCTAAGGAGTAATGCTGAACCTGCTTCAAACGCAATAAATCACAAAAACCATTGTTTACGATAAGTGGTATCTGATTGCTGTTAGAACCTGTGTTTATTGCTTTTGTGCATTATGGTCTCTTGTAATTTGGACAGCCAGAAATTGTATTCCTTTATGCAGCGCGTAGGCAGGGTTTGTAAGGAGGAAGGCATCTGTAATTATGCTGCCAGGGAGTGGGTTTGGGGAGCCTGGGAGGAGTGTGAAATGCAATCACCTGTTTTTCATCGGAGGACCGGTGGGTGCACCAGGCTTCCCACTTTCCCTGGCCTTGGAACCCTCTAGGCTCCTTCAGAGACCAAAGTGGAGGGCAACAAGCAGCAGGGGCCTTGCAGCCATGGTGCCCCAGACCAGAGAGCCTGAAGTGGCCTCCAGGAGCCGAGCAAGGGGTGGGCAGACGGCCGCAGCCCCACAGGAAGCTGGGCAGATGGTTTTCCCTGGAAATTGCCTCAGACGCCCTGGCAGATTTCTTCCCTTAGTCTTACCCATCCTGACAAGTGCCCACTCGGCGTCATCAATGAGGCCTGACAGCAGGGGTCCAGGGCCAGACGCCGCAGAATTCTTGGCGCCTCTGTCTGCAAAATTGAAAAAGAAGCTACTTGGCCATGAAGCCTGGATCTCAATATGCAAGACACTCAGCGAATCAGTCAATCAGTGGATCACTGATGTGTCTTGATTTCTTTGAGACCCTGTTGGGGAGAGAGGCCTTGTCTGGGGCATGGTGGGTGGTCTTTCGTCCTCATGACTCCAACATCTGGACTCTTGGAAGAGGGTCGAGTTTTCCCTTGGTTGGAATGGACCACACTCCATCTGTCCACACTGTGTTCAATCTGTTGGCTCCCCCATCTGGAAGGCTCCATCCTGCTCACCTCACCTGGGTACAACCCGCCCAGCCTTGACATGCCTCGGCTTGCATCAAAGTCATCCTCGGACTGGTTCCTCCTCCAATGTTCTCAATCTCAGTAGAATTTCACCACCATCCCCCAGTCTTTCCAACCTAAAAACTGGGATTCATCCCAGACACCACGCCCCCCTCCACCCCAGCAGTAGCTCAGCACACAGAGCACTCTCGTGAATGAACTCAACAGCCAGTCAGTTGCCAAGTCTTACCAAAATCTCACTCTATTTCTCCACTTTCTCCCTCTTCCACAGCTCGACTGTCATTGCCTTTAGCTGTTCTCAGCTGGAGCCCCTGCCAGTCGCCTGGTGCTCTAGGATCCAGTTGGTGTTTGGGGGCTATGTCTAGGTTTCTGCCTGCCGCCTCACCTCCTGCCTCCTCCTTTTCTGTTTTGCACCATTTACCCCAAGCCCATCTCCATTCTCAACACACTAAGCAGCTTCTTGCCTCTGTTTTCATAACTAAGGTGGTTTTCTCTGCCTAAAACATCCACCTCCCCCTGGCTTCCCCGATTTGGAAATAGCTCAGACACCATCTCCCCTGGAAGACTTTCTCCAGTTGTGCCCATGGGCATTGGGGTTCCTCATGGCTCCCCGTGTTTTCCCCTGGAATAACTCGTGTAACAGTTACAATAAACTATGATTGTCCCCACTTAAAGGGAGAAACACTGAGTTGTCTAACATCCCTGGCACAACATCTGGCCCATAGCAAGGGTCGTTCTACATCGAACTTGCACTAAAGCTCAAAGAGCATGGGAAGGGCAGACAGCTCAAGTTAAGCCCTGATTGTGCATGACTGCAGTTAGAGCAAGTTCACAGATGGCTCCTCAATGACGCTGCACCCCTGCACAGTTCCTTGCATAGCCCAGGCGTCAGGTGTCTGTCCAGCCTATTCCCCCAGGACCTGAGCACTTGCATGGGGCAAGGACTGCAGCCCCAGCGGGATCTGAACACAGAGCAGGTGTTCTCATGGAGGCTCCAAGTGAGCCAGCTCAGAAGAGGCCTGGCCTCATGTTAAGGACTGATATTTATCCCCCACAAGCATGCTTTCTTGACAAGGTAAATGATCAGTTGCAAGCCTCAAACTATAAGCTCTGGTCTGACACAGACACAGAGCTGAACAACACAGAGCTGGTCCCCCATTACCCTTAGTGTTCTTATTCTTAAAATTATTAATGAAATATAGTATGTTGTACAGTATAGTGATTCACAATATTTAAAGGTATACTCCATTTATGGCTATGCAATATTGGCTATATCCTCCATGCTGTACAATATATTCTTACAGCTGATCTATACCTACTAGTCTGTGTCTCTTCATCCCTAACCCCTCTTTTGCCCCGCCACCTCCTCTCTTCTCACTGGTAACCGCTGGTTTGTTCTCTATATCTGTGAGTCTGCTTCTTTTTTGTTATGTCCAGTAGTTTGTGGCGTTGTTTTAGATTCCACACATCAGTGATATCATACAGTATTTGTCTTTCTCTGACTTATTCCTTTATTGTGGGTGTGGTTTTGTTGAGTACCATCTATGAACTTGCTCTAACATGCAGTCATGTCAATCAGGGCTTAAATGAGCTCTCTGCCCTTCACGTGCTCTTTATTTTTTTATAATTTTATTTCTTTGTTTATTCTTGACTGGGCTGGGTCTTCACGGCTGTGCAGGCTTTTCTCTAGTTGCAGCGAATAGGAGCTAAGCTCTAGTTGTGGTGTGCGGGCTTCTCATTGAGGTGGCCTCTCTTATTGAGGAGAAGGGCCTCTAGAGCACACACTCAACAGTTGTGGTGCACACAGGCTTAGTTGCTCTGTGGCCGATGCGGTCTTCCTGGATCAGGGGTAGAACCTGCATCTCCTGCATTGACAGGCAGATGCTTTACCACTGGGCCATCAGGGAAGCCCCCAAGTGCTCTTTAGATCCATGTTTATTTCACTTAGCATAACTCCAAGACTCCTGGACTTGGATTCAAGGTAACATATGGATCCCTCCTGTCCTGTCCAGCCTGGCCAGCAGAGCATTAGAGGAAGTGGGCAGAGAAGCCAAGGCAGGGTCCCCCTTCTGGGAGACCCTTGCTTCTAGGGCCGTGGGCAGCTACTGGCTGACCGGGAGCTGCTGGTCACAAGGTACCCACTGCATGCAGCCTGGCAATTGCACTTATCAAGGCCAAGTGTCACTGTTTTCAGATTTGTTGATTTCAACAAGTCTACCTTTAGTTCACTTACACACACACACACATATGAATGCAAAACTGGCCAAACTCATCACCAGCACCAAGAAACAAGGGGGACCTCTTCCCTCTTTTCTTCCACCCACCCAGCCTCCCCACTACCTCCCCCGGGGCAGACCTGGGCTTTGATTCCCTCAGCGAGCTAGATTATGATCTCGGCCTCCGTGGTGGAGCCAGACAGGCCCATGATCACAGACAGCTTTGACTCTGCAGGCAAATACAATGTGAGTTACCAACCGCAGATCTCCAGTGGACTTTTTAGGACTCAAGCTGTTTATAAGCCAGGGCCTGGGAAGTGGGTAGATCCTGGGTCAGTTGGCCAATCAGTAAATCTACCAGGACTCTGGTCGGGGCCTGGCTTGGGCCCTGGGCAAGCTGGGGAGGAATTAGTACACAGGACCCCCGCTTCCCAGGCCTTTACGGTCTGGTCTCGGGTGAGGCAGCAGGGCCTGGTCTCCTCACCTACGAGCATCCACACCTATGGCTCTGAGCATAGTGGATGGTAGGGCTTTAGGGAGCAAGAGGCAGAGTGGGCTGGGGTTCTGGGGACTGCCATGCCTCTGTCCATCCCAGTTCAGCTGCCTCGTGGGTCTGAGGTCACAGGGCCCACAGGGAGGAGACGTGCAGAGTGTGCTGGGCATGTCTCCTGTGCTCTGGTGTCCGAGGGGCAAGGCGAGTAGCACCCTTTCTTAGCTTGTCTCTTCTAGTCCAGGGGCCTGCCATCTGCAGACTTCTTTTTTCTTTAAACTTAGCAAGATGAGCAGATTGACAGAAATTTTTAAAAAGAACTCAATATATAGAAAATTTGAAATTATCAGCCTTTCCAAGTTCTTCTCGCATCTCTTCAACATGCAGACAGAGTGGATACCAGACTCGTAGTTTCCATTTCCCTCCTAACGGAACTTCACTGCCTCACTCCGTCTCCTCCATCCCTGGGTGGGCTCCCCCCAGACCCAGCCCCCAGCTCAACCCTCCTGGAGTGCCGTGCTCTGCACCTTGGCACCCTCTGCACCGGAGACTGGAAAACCTCTTAGCCCCCACCAGGCACTGTCTGTGCCCTGCTCTCACGCCCAGCCAGAGCTGCCCACCCAACCCATGGCTGTGATCCTGGGCCCTGGGAACAGACTGCCCTCCGCGGTCACTCCCAGCTCAGTCCCGCCCCACCCACAGCTGTTCCCCTCTCCTCTCCTGCCCCCTCCTGGATCCACCAACTGTGCCCCAAGAGAGTGACCCTGGGTGGTGTGTGGAGCTGAGATGCTAAGAGCAGGATGGAAATCAAAGTGTCCCATCCCCTTCAGCTCCAAGAGCCACGTTTTCTTTGATTAGTGGCTCCTGGGTGCAGGGAGAGGCCTCGCCTCTGAGCCCAGCGAGGGCCAGTGCCAGCAGACAGCAAGTGAACTAGGAGCTCATCTCGGGGGTCCTGCGCACAGTGCCCTGAGATGGGTTTTCAGGGCCCAGGGCTGTTTAGAGGCTCCCAGCATCCTGTGCGCAGAGGCTCTGGGGGGACCTGCAGTTGCCCAGGGGGACGGATGGACCCCCACCCTGGGTCAGCCGACCTCACGCCCTGCTCCTGCCCTGCCATCAGGCCTCTTCCGTCCATCCCCAAAGCTACATCCAGGACCCTGTTTGTAGCAAGCTCCTGCTCGCACCTCCTCAGTCTTTGAGATCCTCAGGGCCCCTGTCCCCTGACCTCTCCCCAAACCTCCCCCTCCTCCTGGCCTAGGGCATTCCCACCTTCTAGCTGAGCCCCAGATAATGCCTTCTGTTAACTCCCTGATGACCAGTGGGCCATGGCCTCTGGACAGCTGCTCAGCACCCAGCCAGCCCAGGCCAGCCCCATGACAGGACCAGGGTGTCACCCTACCTGAGGGCCAAACAAACCACGTCACCTTTCAAGGGACTTCCCTGCTGGTCCAGTGGTTGAGACTCTGAGCTTCCAGTGCAAGATGGATGGGTTCGATCCCTGGTCAGGGAGCTAAGATCCCACATGCCACAACCAAGAAAGAAAAAATAATAAATTTTAAAAACCACCTGGGAGAAAAACTGGGTTAGGGAGATGCAGAATGGAGCTTAAGGCCTTTACGTCTCATTAAAGGGGATCAGCGGCCACTCCAGGGGAGGGCAAAGCTCTCCATCAAACACACTTCAGCCCAGGGAGTGCCAGACCCCCCCCCTCCCTCGGAACTGGGTACTGGGTGAGGCTGTGCATTGTGGTGACTTTCTCAAGCTCTGCCTCTGCAGTTCATGGCATCTAGGCCAAGTGCCTGTGCCTCCCAGGACCTCAGAGCCCTAATCTGTGAAATGGAAGAGCTGGGGGGGAGAGAAGCCTGCAGGGGCCTTTCAGCCTGCCCTTCTCTGATTCAATGACCATGTAAAGCCTATTAAAGCCTTGGATGTGGGTGATGGGGAGAGGACAAAGCATGCCTGTTTGCATGTGCTAGAATCCAAAGAGTGCACTCTCCAGCATACCCCCCACCCCTTGCTGGCGGTCAAGGCCAGGTCACTGCCCTGACTTCTGTTCCCTGGATCCTGAGGAGACCATGAGTCCATCAAGAGTGCACTGGGAAGCGTAGACGCTGGTGATTAATTACACATCTTTTCTTTCAGTGAGCTATTTACATACCTCCACTCTTAAGGGAAACAAACTTCTGTATTATAGAATATAAAAGTTTTCCCATGCTAGTAAGGTCAATTTTTCACACATTTTTTTTCCTTAGGACAACACAAATCCTCATTATAGAGATTTTCATATTTTAGCAAAAGGAACGGGACTCATAGAAATGAGGTCCCCGAATAAAGTTCAGTTCATTTTCATGTCTCTTTCCTCCCCGAATATTATTGCTGGAAATGTTACATTATCATAAACTAGAGTTCAGGCTGTATATAGGTTTTCACAATTATTATTTTTCTCTGGATACAAATTTTGATCACTGCCAGCATTTTACAAAGGTTTCTCTCCCTCATGCCAGCATTTTCTTTGTAGGTATGTTTCTTTGCTGGATATACAATCCAGGTGATGAGAATTAGAAGAGTTTATGATGGAGGATTCGATCTGTCCTCTTCTCTGTCAGCCATCTGGGTCAAGAATCCTGGGGCTGGGGTGTGTAGTGAAGGAAGGAGCTAAGCAGGGGGCTCCCCCAGATGACCCTTCTTTCTGCAACCCAGAAGGACCCCTGGAGAAGGCTGTGGGCCTGAGACTTCCTGTCTGGCCCTACCTGCAGGAGGAAGAGAAAGGGCTTTTATAGAGCAGCCTTGGAGCTAAGAGGTTCGTGTGTTGGAAGTTTCCAAGTGGACTTGCTCTCCCCTCAAACATGTCACAGGACTTCCCTGGTGGTCCAGTGGTTAAGAATCCACCTGACAATGAAGGGGATACCAGTTCGATCCCTGCTGCAAGATTCTGCAGCCACTGGGTAAGAGAAGCCACTGCAATGAGCAGCCTGCACACCGGAACTAAAGAAAAAGCCATCATGCCGCAACAGAGACCCAGTGCAACCAAAAATAATTAACTAATTAATTTTACAAAAAGATCACAAACCTTGGGCAGGACTGACACTCAGGCGTCACAGGAGTTTGGGGATCAGGCATTCTCCCTGGTGCACTGCCGCTGTCCATGCCACCTGCCTTTTTCGCCTGTTCACCAGTTGGGTGGTGGACTCAGGCCCAGCGGCTGCTCCTCTCTGCCTCTACCTCCTCCCAGGTGTCGGCAAATGCCTCCCCCTGCCCCCCATAGGCTTTCTGTGAAGCTCAGCATCCTCCCACCCCACTTCCTCCCTGTGCCTGGTAGGGGTTGAGAAACTGGCTTTGCACCCAGATAAATCTGTATTTGAATCCCACTGACCCAGCTTCCTAAAGTAGGAAAGTGTCTTCACTCCTGTATGAGCTCCTTCATCTGTAAAGTGGAGTTTTGTAAGAGGTACAGCCCAGGTGGGAGGATGGAATCCGGTCACACATCAAGCACCTCATGCAGGGCCTGGCACCCATAAGTGATGGACACAGATGCCTGTCTTCATGCCCACCCATGCTTCCTCTTGCTCTCCTCTGGGGCTTCTCTTTGCCACTTTCACCCCCAGTGAAACCCTAACTTTCCATCTTAACCACGTTGGGTAAATCCTTCTGAAGGGCGGGCTCACACACTCCACTCTTCCCAGGCCTGTTGCACATTAGTGCATAGTTTCTGCATGGCCCACGCAGGGTCCTCGAAGCACCAGACAGCAGTCATCTCCCCACAGCTGAGAGTGGATGCTCCCACTGCTTAGGAGGAGACAGAGGCTCCAAGAGCTCAAGCCAACTGCTCAAGGATACATAGATGATAAATGTCAGAGTCAGGACGCAGGCTCTGTTGAATTCCAAACTCTGTGGCTTTAAGAATATCTTTTAGTCTGCAGTGATGCCATGATGCTCTGGGGTCCAGCCCATGGAAGCAGTTAGATTTGTGCCTGAACTGAAGGCCCCAAGGCTGCTGTGCTTGCCTAGGTTGTGCCCCTGTTCTCCACATTTCTGCCTCTCTTCTCATTCTGACCCATCAAACTTGCTCTGCTCCCTGTCTTACCTGAGGCAGCAGCACTCCCTCACCTGCTGAGGATCTGCTTGTTCGAACCATGTGCAGAGGAAGCATTCATAGGCTACAAACAAGGATGCTGGGATTGTCCTGTGACCAGGGAACTTCTGCATTACACAGCCATCCACTTTGCTTGTTCTAAGGTTCTTGACTTGTGGCTATGTTGGAGATAAAGGAAGGATGGTTCTTCCTCATTTCTGGGTGGACTGGAATTTTCACCGTTTTGAAATCTGATTTTTAAAAATGCTTTTTTGCAGAAAAAAGATATGCTTTTTTGCAGGCTTGGATAGTCAACCAAGTGGGTGGTATGTGAAGGTGAGGCAAGCCTTTCAGGTCCCCCTGGAGAGTGGGCTGGCTGCTTCCAGGGGATCCAAGGTCCTGGAGTGCAAGAGGAGGAACCTGAAGCCCAGACCCTGGGGAGGGGGTCTGGTCTCCTCCAACCCCAGCCTTAAATCTGGACCCTCAGCTGACTCCAGTGTCAGCTCTCTCTAGGTAATACAAGCTACCATCTCTAAGCACCAGGCTGCACACCTGTTAAAGGGGTATGTGGCTCTGCTCCCGCCACCCCCCAGAAGCAGCTAGTGCCACATAGATGTGAGGACTTGCGGTGTGGCCTTGACCTTGTCACTGTCCTGATCATGGTCCTTAAAGAGCTGACCCCGTGGCAGGCATTAGAGCTGTCTCAGAGCCTAGTGTTAGAACCCGGGTACCTGCCCCTCAGGGGTGGTTATGAACACTTGGTGGGAAAGGAGGACGGTTTCCCGAGCGTAGGGCAGGAGAGAGAGGGCAGAGGCACTTCGGACTGCCTGGCATTCTAACTTCCACTGGTTCCCCCCCCAGCCCCAATGTGCATTTCATTCCACAAACTCCAAACTGGGAAAGCTTGTCGCCTGGATCCAGAGCTCAGGGCATCTGGGGAGGACCAGGGGCAGAGGGCTTGCATTCCTCTGGGAGAGCTAAAAGGGTGCATACAGTTATTCTCCGGAGCAAGTTTTCAAATCCCTCCCGTGATCCTTCCTCCATTCTAAAGCAGAGGACAGAAATGCTAAACTATGGTTCTTGCCAGTGCTGATAAGGAAAACCAGTGAATGCAGGAGTCTCATTAAGAAAATCCTAAATTTTAGTCTTATCACTGCTGCAACATAATATAGTAAGTATGTTAATTCCACCCTCCCCCTGCTCCCCTACCCCCCGACATCCCTTTCAGCTATAAGGCTGCAGAATGAACAGCCCCACCCGCTACAGCCTCAAGTCCTGTCTGATTTTGGATTTTCTCCTTGCCTCGAGTTACCAAGTGAGTCTCCAATTTGAATGGACAAGGCTTCGCCCTCTCACACTTCCAGCTGCCTCTGCGGTAATCAGCTCAACAAATGTTGTCTGAATCCCTACTGTGAGCAGGGTGCATAGTGGGAACTGTGAAACGTCAGAATCTAGCTGAGTCCATCTCCCTGTGAGAGCCAATGAGCTGATTCACTGTGCTGATTTTCGGGCCAAGCTGTCAGCCGAACCTTGTGCCCAACAAAGACTCATTTCAACAGGCTTCTCTCATCCAAGTGATTATTTGCTCTTTGTACTGCTTGGACTTGGCAAGGATCCTGCAGTTCCTGTCAGCAAAGAGGGAACAGGAACCTTGAAGTAAGAACTCATCTCGTAAAGAAAGGATTCGCTGTCCCTTGGGGGAGCTGGCCTGGACACCTTCAGCCCTGCTCTGTAACGACAATGAACTTTTTGACTAGCACTCTTCCAAATTTCTTCCCCACCTGGCATTTCTTTGGCTCCCAGCAACACCTCCGTGAGGTAGGTAGAGTGGCTCCAATTCTTCCCATTTTGCAGAGAAGGAAGTGATGCCAGAGAGTGGGTGAGGTGATGTGACATGCTCCCCATCTCATGCATATGCCAGGGAGTGGCAGCACCTGCCCAAACACAGTGCCCAGCTCCTCAGTGCCCAGATCCCCATCTCTTTCCACTCCTCCAAGCCCCGAGCCGGCCAGGAAGGCAGAGGACACTGAGGTGGCATGGGTGCCAGCCGGGCCCGCCTGAGCTCCGTGCAGAAATGGGTGCTCAGACGGGCTGAGGAAACAGGAGACACTGACCCACCCGGGACGCGTAAGAGGTGCCAAGGGGCACGGCGGGGCTGCCGCTAGAGTCAGAGTGATAGACGTTCACGGCTTGTGCGTGGGGGGTCGCGGGGCCCTGGTGCGAGGGTGGCCGCGCGGCTGGCGGGTCAGCGGGCCAAGCATCACATTTCAGCAATATGATCTTGGTACGGAGAGTGAGGGGAAGCACGCTTGTGGTCTTCAGCCAGGAGAGGGGGGCTTAGGGTCAAAAGGGACTGGGGGCTGAGATGGGCTGGGGGCCATCAGGAGGACAGGCAGTGTCGAGAATCCCTCTGGTTCTATCTGCTCCATTCCTTTGCTGGCCTTGCCAGTATTTTCAGAATAAGAAATGCTCTGTATCCCTCCCAAGACCCGGTAAGAAAATCGTGCTTAAAAGAGTCTCCGAAGGACTTCACAGGGAGAGGAGCACCCTGGTATGAAAATGTTCCAGGAAACCACAGGCCTCCCAGTTTCCTTGCCTCTCACTAAAAGGATTAGAAAGGTGGTATTCCAACTGTGTGGGGTCAGTGAGGGGGACAGCTTATATTCACCAGGGATCTTTCTTGGAAGTAATTTTAGTCCCTATAATGTTTCACGTTAACCTTCTCAGACTGGTTCTCAGCTGGGTGACTTAGTGATCGCCAGAATATGCTGGCATTCTGGGCTCTGAGAATCCACACTGTGCCTTTTAATGAGTGGGATTTTTTTTAATTAATTTTTACTGCAATATAGTTGATTTACAACGTTGTGTTAGTTTCTGCTGTACAGCAAAATGAACCAGTTATCCATATACATCTACTCACTCTTTTTTAGATTCTTTGGTGGGATTTGTTTTTAAAAGTTTTCCCTGAGCCAGCAGAGCACCCAGGTGCAGCCACAGCGCTGGCCCTGGGGAGCAGAGGCCAAATGCACGACTTAAGGCTGCCAGGAGTATTCCGTCTAGACACGGAGGAGGGGGGAGGGACCAGAGGAGACGGCGCTGAGGAACTGCAGAAGGCGCCCCCGAAAGAAAAGAGTGCTCCCTTTGTTCCTCTGCCCACCGCTTGCCCCTCTGCATGGCCCCACAGAGGAGACCTCTGGGGCTCAGCCCGGAGAATTCCTCTCTTCTTTTCTTGCTTCCTCCTACGCCACGTGGCTTCAGACCATGACATTTCTGTTCGATGCTGTCAGCGCCTTGGTTTGAGGAGAATGTCTCTGTGCCCGGGTCGCCTGGCCAAGAAGAAACGGTGCCTGGAGCCTGCTGGCATCTGCCCTGGCCAGTCCGCCTTCGTCCTTCCCCAGGCGATGGGGCAGGGCTATGCAGGAGGTGATGGGCAAGCCCAGGACCCCAGGGCCAAGCTTGCATGTCTGGCTTCAGCCTGGCGGGGAGGGCAAGGTAAAAAACCAGCTGAAACTTGCCTCACTCCTCTGAAGTTTAGTGATCAAATAGCCACCAGCCCCTGCCCCTGCCCCTACCCAGAGGCCAGCCTGCGGAGCCAGGGCCCACCGCCTATTTTTAGAAAGCTATCAGGTGTGCAGAACACCCAGTTGCCTTTTTCCACCTGTTTGGGGTCATTATAGGGATCTAGTGTCTCTGCCACAAGGCCCTGCCTGTTCTGCCACAAGAGTCTCTCTGCGGCCGGGGCAGCCACTAAGCTCCCTCCCTGTGGAAACCAGCCATCTCTCCAGCCTTGCCCGGCTGTGGCAAGTGAGTCTTTGGGCCCGTGGTCGTTTTGTAATTGGAAGCACAGACATTGGACACTAAGGCTCGGCCTCCTCTGCTTCCTTGAGAGGGAGTTTTCAAAGGTCAGACTAACATCAGGCAGGAAGAACCTTGAATCAGGAGCCCACCATGAGGAGTGCGGATCCATTGAGCAACAGCAAGCCCAGAGTCCTTGGTCCACCAGGAAGGTGCACAGTGAGTGCCATCAGGCCGGGGAGTGCTGGGTGCACTCGGGGTTCACTGCCAACAGATGCGGAGAGCTGGGGTCTATCAGAAGAAGAGCTCAGGCAGGGTTTGATCAGGGAGTGCAGTGGGGTGGGGGTGGGAGGGAGGTGTGCCAGGCAGAGGGAACCTGGTGAGCAGGATCATCCCAGGTGTGACCGGGAACCATGAGGAGACAGCAAGGCTGGCTCAGGGGGCTTTGTGGGGACAGAGGGACAAGAGCCTGGAGTGCATGCTGAGGTGGTGCCTGGTGCAAAAAGCCTTGGATGCCAGGTGAGCTGCTTGGACGTGATCTGATGGATCAAAGCCACTGCGGATCAGAGTAGGGAGAGATGGGGAGCAGTGGTGTGCTGGCCAGCTCTGCTCCCTGCTGCGTGATGGCATGAGGTCTTCCTGGTCACAGAGCAGCAGCCTTGGAGCAGTATCTTTGTGGCCCCAACCTCCACACCCCATCCAGTCTGGTGTGTGTGATGAGCTCCGGCAAGCTTGGTGACTCCCAAGAGCCCAGCTCTCCATTTAGTGACATCCTGTTGGTAGCTTGAAATTGAAGTAGGAATGTTTATTCGACAGAGATTCACAAACGCTAGGAGCCAGGGTCTAGCTGGTTCTGTTGTTTTGTCCCCCACTGCTGCCAGAACCGGCAGTTAAACCTTAACCAGCACAGCCCTGAGTAATGGCAAGACCCTGAAGGGGTTTACACCGAGAAACGAGTGTGGAGTCAGCAGTCACCACACTGAACTGGGAGAGCACGTTGGTGGATGTGAACTGTGCCCCCTTCTTTGTTGAGGAGGCTGGAGGGTGGGCTTGGGGGCAGCCCTGTTCCAGGAGAGTTGAGCTGTCTTCACTCTCCATTGGCCGATTCTGAAATCAGACTCCTTAACATGGACTAGGGAATTATTTGACTCTCCTCACCCAGAGGAAACCACTTCCTCACCGGAATAGGCTCTGTACCAGCCACAGTGAACTGCTTTCAGCATCTCAAAGGCAGACTGCTTCTCCCCCATCCAAACCTGGCACTGAGAGTTTCTGTTCATAGATCTGTTCATAGATCTCCGGCTGCACGCTGGCCAAGCGTGCGGGCCAGAATGTGGTGGAGACCCGGGAAAAGCCACCTGGCTTTTCCAGGTGGACAGAGGAGCTCGCTGGCAGAGGAAGCATCTGAGCGGGGCTTTCTTTCTTAATGGTGGGTCTGATTAGTCTCAGCTACATGGTGAAAGCAGTAGGATTTGTTCAATGCTTCAGTCACAAAGCACTTTGCCCAGAGGATCCTCCTAACAAGTCTGTAAGATGTAAATGGAAAATGTAAACTCCCATCTCAGAGATGAGGAAACTGAGGGCCAACTGGTCAACCCCAGGCCTTGACCCTGACTCCTGAGATCCTGTGTTCTGAGTTGGCTCTCTGATCCAGGGGCTTCGAATGATTCATCCCAAGTGATCTCCGGTGTTAGGAACAGCCCAGCCTCCTCCAAGAGATCAAAGTCCAAGGCCTGACCCCAGAGACAGGTGTGCAGACTTTATCACCACTACCCCTCAAGGACTTGCCTCTTAAAAACGGGCATTAGTGCTGGCAGTGAATGCACTGTTGCTTTTGTTGCTCTTTTGGGAAAAAGAAAAACCTGGCTTCTTCGAGCTGTTGTATTTTATTTTTCTGTAAAGAGGAAATTAATTTTAGTCTTTCTTTTTGGTTTAAAATGTTGTTCTTTGCTTTTTCCGCCCTACAATTTAAAAGGAAACATTTGTCTGTTGAGAAAAGAAATGATAATTATAGACTAAAAATTGTTTCTATTCTGATTTGAAAAAGTGACAAAAAAAAAATTCCATTGCACAGATGGGGCCCTGCTGACTGGGGGTGTTTAACAATGAAGCCCCAGGCCGGCTGGGGGCTCAGAATGGCATTCGAGGTGGATTTGGGCTCCAGTGTTGCCTGGGAGAGGGGCTTTCTCCGAGGCTGGTCTCCACTTCTGATGCTGGGTCGTAGTCTCTGTGGGGTTTGGATGCGCTGATCCTCCGCATGGTCCAGCAGTGGACAGCAGTTTACCTGTGGATGGTGTGGCCCCTGTTGGGTCAGCTGAGTGCTGAGGCCAGGCACTCCCTTGTGTGGCCCTGCGAGCTTGAGAGCCTCCTAGCCTTATTCCCTCAGCCAAGAGTTTTACAAAATTGCAATTGCTCCAAGTCCTCCAATCAATAATGCAGGAAACTGATTAGACTGTGAAATTAAACTAATAATGTCATGCTATTAACCCTCGATCAATGAGGAAAGAGCTCAGAGGGAAGGCTATTTCCTCAACCCATATTGCAAATAGCCATACATGTATTTACTTTTGGGAAGAACTCCTAGGCGCACGTGCATTCCCAGGACCCCTCTCTTCCCCACAGATCTGGCGTGATCCCCCGTGCAGTGTCCCATTTAAGGGAAGAACAAACTGAGGCTGAGTGATTAATGCTGCGTGGTCTCACAGCTAAAAAACAGATGAGCCTGGCTCTGGAGCCCTGATCCAGAGCCGTCTGGTGTCTCAAGTCCTCTCCCAGTGGCTACTCTGCAATTAGTGACAGTGTTTGTCCTCCCATGGCCTTGCCACCAAGAGGAGGAGCTAGCACACCCTTCCCGTTGTGCCTCCCACGGCTGGTCCTCCACCGGGACCTGTCAGTTCCATCACAGTGGAACGTTGCCAGGGATCAGACCCTCTCTCTAAAAGTGGTGATGGTATTTAATAACTAATTACTCTAATGATCCTACAGAAATTCTGGAGACCTGTTTTAGGAGAGATGTCAATTAGAGCCATCTGCACGGTGAATAAAGGAACCCTACCCCAGCTGTACTGTTGAAACATGTTAGCGTGTTCCTACCAGCGGCCATATGGTACTTAACGAAAGTGAATTGTTCACACTGCACAACCCGCGCCTCCTGATGAATACCAGCATTTTGTTTTGGAAAATAGTTCCTCAATCGTGTGGAATATTTGTCAATGCAATAAGTAGCAAGTTGGAAGCCGGCAAGCCCTTGAATGCAAAAAGACTTGCCTCACCTCAAGATGTTCTTCCTCCATCCTGGCGCGTCCCCTACCCCTGCCGACAGTCAAGCCCCGCTCCCACATCCCACTTGGGCCCAGTCCACAGCATCTGCTTCCAAATCTGCTCGGGAAAGCCGAGGACACGCAGGGTGCTGGCCCCACCCCGACTTGGCCTCTCTTTCCGTGTGAGAAACAGCAGCATGATGTCTGAAGCTACGCAGACTGGGAGCATGGGGCCTCCAGCTGGAAAGGCACGATGCATGGGGCAGAAGTCACCCAGGAGTTGAGGAGTGGGTGCAGGACATTTAACTGGGTGCGTAGCTTCAGGGAAGGTTCGCTCTATGTTTGCAGTCTGTTTCTTTCAAGAGGTACAAAGCTCAGGTTGGTACCTGGATGCTCAGAGAGGTGGCGGAGAATGGTTTCTGGGGCTCAGCAGAAGCCTGCCTGAAGCCCCTTCCTTGTCACCAGCATGTCAGGGCCTGCAATCAATAGTGACTTCAAATTATTGCCACCTGGTGGCCACTCCTGACCTGCACCCAGACAGCTGGGTCCAGGGTGCAGCCACCCTGTGAGTTCTGTTACCCACAGGCAGGTTTCCAAAGAAGACCAGAGCCAGGACCAGACTGGTGAGGTGTTCTGAGAGTTCCACCCCCACAACCCACCCGCTGCCATGTGCTTGGCAAGGGGACACCCCACACACACACACTGCCTTTAGGGGCTTTGTGCCCCCAACGAGCTGAAGGTCCTGCTGCCAGGGCCATAGGAGGAAATTGTTTTATTGTAGTTGGCTCTGAGACCAACAAGATTTCAGTTGCCAGCAACATGTATCTCAGAATTTTCCCTAGAACCAAAGTCACTTATTAACACTTAATAAAAGACAAAATTGGCTGCAGTTCGTGATACAGAAGATCTGCTGCAAAGCCTGAAATCCGAGATGTTCTTTACAAAACCATGGTCCCTTTAGTCTCATTTATTTCCAGCTCAGCAGCAACAGATTTCCCAGTTACAACAGTGATCTGAAGTCCAGCCGAACACATCCTTGAAGGAAACCCTTCTGGGTGAAAAATAGCAGGAATAAGCTTCCATCTGTCCTGTCCAGCAGACTTCCCCATTTGCTTTCCACATCTGTGCCCTGTGTGTGGCCCTGTTCTCCTGACACCTCCCCTATCGCAGACGTGGGTCTGAAAGAACCATGCCACAGTGACACCCCGCTAGCCACCTCAGCCCTGTGACTATGGCCTAGGGCAGCCTCCATCATGCTTGACCATGAAAGGTGCCCAGAGCATCTCAGATAAGTCACTAGCCTTTCCATGGGCTAGTTCCAGCATGACCCTGGCAGACCGGAGCTCACGCTGCTGCCTTTCCACCTACCCCATCTGGGGACAGTGCCTGGCAGTTACCCTAAAGAGTTCACCTTTCCTCATTTGAGGGTGGGGGCGGTGGGCGGTGGAAAGGGTAGAGGAAAGCTCGGGCCAGTTTGACATATGTTGCCTGGTCTGAACATGAATGCTGTGCTCAGATGCTGAATTTGATGAATTGCGTTATAAAATTTAAAAACAAATTTAAAACTCTATTAACTCCCCGTAATGGCCTCCTCCTGGAATACACAGACAGCAACGGCTCACTGACAAGGAGAAAAAATACTCTCGTTTGCAATGTGCTTCGCTTGCAGCAGAATGGAGGCGGGTGGGAGGTGGAGGCCACACACCCTCTGCACCCTACCGGCTTCCTGCTCCTGGGCCGAGCGAGGCCCTTGTGAGCAGGCCATCAGGGGATCCACACGGCCAAGGCTAGACTTCGTCTGGCTCCTGTGTCAAAAGCCACATTGCGTTTGCTTTCGAGGCTAAAACATTTCTTTCAAGACTGAACCGTGACAGTGATGAACTCCCAAGATGTGGGGCAACCTGGAGGGGCGGGGTGGGTAGCCTGTAGTTTGGGGGTCAGAATGTGATGTGGGGCTGGAGGAGGTGTGTCCCCAGGGTCACCCACCCCACCCTCTGCCCCGGGAGAAGGGGCAAGGCAAGGAGGTTGTTCATTTGTCACTGCTGGCCTCTGCAAAACCAGGAGCATTTGGGGCAAAGGGCCTGGTTCCAGAAACCCAACTGGAGAGAGATGGACTTTTGTCGAGAAAGGAGGCAGCCTCACAGCCGTGTGTGCACGTGGGCCAAGGGAGGAGCAGAGCTGGCCGGGAGGAGTCCCAGGGGAGAGCTCCTTCCGTGTCTCTGCAACTCAGAGACCCCAAGCTCAGAGAGGAGGGTGAAGGGCAGTGCTGCCTGGTCTTTGAGGAATTCAAGAGGCTTTTTGCCAACCGGGGGCTTCTCCATGTGACAGCAGCTCTGTCCCTCGGTGCACTTCAAGGGGTTTGGAGGTGTTTGGGGAGAATGAAGCATGGTGTGCACATATGACAGCCCTGGGTGTCCAGAGGCAGTGAAGAAACCGTGTATGTATGTGTGTGTAGGTTGAGGGTGTGTGTGCACACGCATACAGATCTGTACGTGTGCAAGAAGGCTGTGCCTTGTGACATGGCTGCCCTGGGGCTGCAGAGTGTGCATCAGGGACCATGCATTTCTGGGAGCACCCTTCAAGGTAGTAGGGAAACAAGACTCACTTAAGAAGCCTGAGCCTCCCCTGCCCTCCAAGACTGCTGGCTGTTTCATCCACTTTGGGGCTGGACTGGGGCACTGAGGGGGTGCAGCCGGACTCTGGACCCACAGCCTCTCCCGGGAGCTCAGAATCAGATGCAATGCAAAGATCTCTAGGTTGGGGCTGCAGCTTCTATGTGGCCTCTCGGGAAGTCTTGACAAGGATAAAGGCCAGGTAGACCCAGGAGTTCCTGGAAACTTGCCCCCATGGCAGCTCCAGGTGGGGTGGGGCATTTAGGGTAAAGAGAAGGGAGATGACGTTTGTAATACTTTGAGAACCCCCCCCTCTACGGACTAACAGTATAAGCAAGAATGGAGGCAGAATTCCTCCTGCCAGCATACTCTCTAGAAGGCCTGCTCTTGGACAGTCATGTTAATTACAGGCTAACTGTGCCTGCAACCTTTGTGGGCCTGCTTTGGGCCATTTTGTATAAATAAGACTGTTCATAGAGAAAAAATAATATTGCTAATTAGCCTCCATTGTTTTAAGTAAATGAGATTTTCCTACAGCATTAAAAGAAAACAGAGATGTGTGGGGACAGAGTTTACAGAGCTCTTTCTGTGACTGTAATATTGCTCCTGCCATCTCAGTTCAAATCTGAACCAAGGGAGGAACCACCCAAGTTCCCAGTCTTTGGAACACCATTCAGAGCAACTCTGGTTCCTTTCTTGTTTCCCCTCTGTGCATGCAGCCACCCTGTGCTTCCATTTTTGTGTGTTTCTTCCCATAGTACAGTGAACAGCAGAACAACATGGCTTCAGAAACATCCAGACTCGGGTTGAGTCCAGATGCAATGCTTTGTGAACCTGGGCAATCACTCAGCCATCCTGCACCTGATAGAACTTTGCTCATTAGGTACTCCTCGTCATTATTCTTTTATTTTTTTTTTTTTATTCTTTTATTTTTGCTAAACAAAATCCTGAATGTGAAACACCAAGCCCAGTGGTTTGTACATAGTAATAAATTACATCATGCACACGTGCGTGCTAAGTCACTTGAATCGTGTCCAACTTTGCAACCCATGGACTGTAGCCCACCAGGTTCCTCTGTCCATGGCTTTCTCCAGGCAAGAATACTGGAGTGGATTGCCATGCTCTCCTCCAGGGGATCCTCCCCTGGGTGAAACCTGCGTCTCTTCCATCTCCTGGCATTGGCAAGCAGGTTCTTTACCACTGGCACCACCTGAGAAGCCCAAATTATATCACAAATGATAGTTTTTCTGTCTCGGTGCCCTTATTAACACACGATGTCCCCCAGCTGGGAATGGTCTTCTCTTTCATGCCTTCTATTGAAAAGCTGTGCATCCTTGAAAAGGCTGGCCTGAACGCCCCTGCTCTAAGAAGCCTTCCTGGCGGTCCCCCCACCAGAATGAGGCATCTCTGTGAAATCCCAAGACACAAATTTTTGTGTTTCTCCCCAGATGTCTTTCTTTCCATCCTGTTCAGTGTCTCCGTGTCTGCCTGTCTCCCCATTCCTACCCCGACCTGCCGTGGCCACACCCAGCCCCAGGACTGGCCAAAAGTGTGTGCACAGGACACACTTGTAGAATGAATGGGGTTTGAATTGTTGAGTGAATCCAAGGAAATACAGTGTGCTTTGGGCTCCTGTGGTTCAGAATTTCCCTTGCCAGACTACTGGGGGAGTCTTCAGGCTGCAAAATTAGAAAGGAAAATAAGTGCCTTTTATGGTAACTCAGAGCCAAGGACATCTGGGTTTCACAGCCTAGAACCACCAACCCCTCCCCCAAGGCTTTTTCTAAGTTCCCTAACCCTGTTGATGCTGCAGCAATTTGGCTCTGAAAGAAGCTGCTAACTTGCAGTTTGGCACGAAGGAACTTTCTGGGCTGATGGAAACAGTCTGTATCTTGATTGGGGTGGTGGTTATGTGGATGCATACATTTGTCAGAACTTGTCAAACTGCACACTTAACACTGAAGCAGTTGCTTTATGGAAATTATACCTCCATCAAATTAGTTAATTTTTTTAAAAATGCAACCCAACCAGACAGGTCAGTTGGAAAGTCCTATTCTTTTTTGAGACTTGTGGCTAAAGCTGGGAGGTCCTGGGATTGCTCTGGGAGGAAAGGAACAGAACAGCCTCTGCCTCTGTGAGACTGTCATCCTTTCAGTCTGGAGCTCAGCCTCAGTGCATGGGTACCTCCCCCCACCTCCCCTGGACCTCATCTCAATCTGCCTGCCACCAAAGAACTGCCAAACACTAGCTCTCAGCCTCACTCAATGTTTTTGCAGCCTCAGTGTTTGCAGCCTCACTCAATCCCAAACTGGAGTCTCCCACCTCCCATCAGAGGAAGAAGAGTTAACATTATTGTGAATCCAAAGGCACCTCCAATGGATATTCCCACACCCATGTTTATAGCTGCATTGTTCACAATAGCCAAAAAGTGGAAGCAACCCAAGTGTCCATGGATGGATGAATGGATACACAAAATGTGGTATGTACACACAGAGGAATAGTATTCAACCTTTAATGAGAAGGAATTACTATATTCATGGATCTATGCAATAACATAGGCTTCCCGGGTAGCTCAGTGGTAAAGGATCTGCCTGCCAATGCAGGAGACGAGGCTTCCACCCCTGGGTCGGCAAGATCCCCTGGAGAGGGAAATAGCCACCCACTCCAACATTCTTGCCTGGAAAATCCCATGGACAGAGGAGCCTGGCAGGCAATGGTCTGTGGGGGGTCACAAAAGAGTTGTACACAACTCAGCAACTTAACAACAATACTACAACAATGGTGAGCCTTGAAGGCATAATGCTAAATGAACCAGACCTCAAAGGACAAATGTGAAAGGATTTCACTTATAGGAAGGACATAGAGTAGCTAAATTCATAGAGACAGAAAGGAGGAAGGGTGATTACAAGAGGTTGGAGAGAGGCGGAAACGGGGAGTTCGAGGTTTAATGGGTGCAGAGTTCTAGTTGGAGTTGGAAAGCATTCTGGAGATGGATGGTGGTGATGATTACACAACAGTGTGAAAGTATGTAATACCATTGAAGAACACACTGAAAATGGTCAATTTTATCCTGTATACTCTACCATGATAAAGAAAATCTTTTAAGAACAACAATCCAAGGCCTACACCTGCCTTCTGAACCCACAAATTTCGATATCTGATATTTCAGAGGCAATGCTTTGCTGATGATTGCGTTTCTGATCCTGAAAACGAAGCATCAGGAAACAGGCCATCTGACACCTACCCCTTTCTTAAAACCCAGGTGCACACCCTCTCAGAGTGGCAAGCCAGGGTGCATTTGTCGAAACAACACGCTCACACCCCTGGGTTAACTTGATTTTCTCTTGTTGACTCTCTCAGGCAACACCCAGCCCCAACCTGACAGCTGAGGGGTGAATTTTCCTTTATCACTCCGGAAACCCCCAGCTCCGTAATTGAGGTGACCCGGTCCTCGAAACCCTGGGGGCCTCCAGCTGCAGAAATTAGAACACACTCCATGGAAGGAGCCTGGCTGTCAGGGCGGTTGGGTCCTGGCCTGTAATGTGGAGTGACACTCAGCACTTGTCACAGCAGGGAGCCGGGCCGCAGACCGCCGGCTGAGGACTTCAGGAGGCCGCCCTCCCGCCTCTGCCTGGGGGGCCAGATTGGAGTTGTCCCCTGAATGTCATAACCCTGCAGCCATCACCACCTCAAACTCAGTCAGAGCTCACACTTTGCAGGCTTCCAGGAGAGACCGTCTCCTCACAGCGGCATCCTGCACGGGCTGCTGACCTCTTTGTTTGCAAAACTCACCCGGAATGTGGAGCCCTGATCCCTCTAGACAGGCCTTGAGGGGAACAAAGGGAGGATTTGTCCAAAATGCCTGAGTCCCCTGGGTGGAAAGAAGCCGTATGCTGTTTACTCCGGATTGATATAAATAAATACCCACCACACGTGGTAAACAAGGATGGCGGCACTGAGACAAAATTTCGAGGCTCTCCTCCTGCCTGATGATTTAGCGGAAACTAAAACACTCCACACACAGATACACACACACACACTCACAGACACACACTGATACACACGCATACACTGACACACACACTCTCTCACATACACACACAAAAACTCACAGACACACACACACATACACATACTCTCTCACATACGTGCACACACACACCCTTCTCCAAGGACGGTGGGAAAGACTATCTGGACCTGCCTGGCCTCCCCTTTGTCTGTTGGGCTCCTGTTCTCTGCAAAGCTTGGAGGAGTACGTGTCACTCCCGGACCCACACCAGCCCCACCCTCTGATCACTTTTCTGCGATCTGCTTCTGCATTTGTTCTGAGGGCCCTGTGGGTGCCGTCCATGCGCACCTGGACCCTTGGGCAGCCTGCAGCCTCAGTGAAAACTCAGTGGACTCGAGGAGAGGGTGGTCTGCTTTCCCTCCTTTGCCCCCTCCATCATGCCTTTGAGAAGGGAAGGGCATTTAAAGTCCTTTAGGAAGGAAGAGTCACTTCTCAGTTGGCTTTGAGCTTTAGATTCCTGCAGTGGGCAGAAACATGGGGTCTATGATACTTTATGTGGAATACAATTTAACACACACACACACACACACTCACCTATAGCAGATCAAGACGAGGCGTCCTCTTAAACCACTCGTAACCAATATTATGTCAGCTGCATTGGTGCTTGGAATGCAGAGTTATTTTAACTATAAAATATACCAGGATTCATTTGTCGGCAGAGTTCAGCGCACAGAACTACAGGGACTGAAGGAAGCAGGATACCCCATCTGGGTATTTGGGAAGGGATGATCCATGGCCTCTTTGTTGGGATACTGGGCATTTGGGGATTGGCCACCTCCAGGAAACTGCACGTTGAGGGGGAGCTGGAGTGGAAGGTGTCAAGCCAGCCCAGCCCCTTCATACACCCCTGATCATGTAGAAGGGCTGAACTCTAATGACGCTGGCTCAGTTCAGTATTCAGGGACGGATGGAAGCTTTGGAATGTGTCCGGAGGATGTCAGGATTTATGCCATAGCCTTTGTGACAGTAAGAAATGCTTCCAAAATCCCATGATGACATATCCATGAGGCAGGAGGAGGCCCTGGTCTGCAAATCAAAGTGCCTCTGTTGACACAAAGGGTACCTACAGGTCTCGCTTTGATGTTAGAACACAAGTGTGATGCTGAGCCCATTGGGCTGGACCCCAAATAGCATTTAGGAAAACAGAGACCAGAAAGGAGAAAGGACTTGCGCAAATTTACACCGCCCATAAGGGGCAGAACTAGGGCTGGGACCCAGGTTTCTCCTGACTCCCCATTCAGTTCTTTGATCACCTAAATGAATTCTGTGCTGGGTAAGGCACTCTCAGGATGCAGTCAGTACTCCTGAGGACTTGTTAAAAGGCATATTCTGATTCAGTAGGCTGCGGTCCTCACTGCATTCTGCATTACTAACAAGTGATGCTGGTGCTCTTGGTCCTAGGACCACACTTGGGGAGATAAAGATGCTTAAGGTCAGCTCACCTGGCAAGGAGGCTAGTGGTTGGGTGTGCCAAGCTGGAGTTCCTAATTCTGCAACCTATCTGCTTGGCTCCATTCTTATTCCATGTTATCTTTTTTTTTACCAAGAGGTCTAAAACCTTTTGGCTAAGACCCCCAACAAGTAGGTTATGCATCACCCTTAGTCAGCTCCTTGCTACCCAGATCTCTGGTGCTCTCTGGCCCGCAGGAAGCTGGAGCCACATCTGAAAGGTACATTCTCATCCCAGACACTGGGAAGAGAATGCCCGTGGCTTTGAGGGACTGAGGTGAGAAATGATCTCTGGTTTGTGGAGGGGGGGACACTTTGTGAGATGCATCATTTTGTGAGTTGCCTGGGTTGTAGCTTGCCTCGCTCTACTGTGCAGTGTCTGTCCTCCACATTTGTGATGATGTGACAGTGTGCACCACTATTCTCTATCAGAATAAGAGGTCCTCAGTGGCAAGATTGTCAGGGCCTCAGCTTTTTCCACCAATTCTTTCTTATCAGGAAGCCTCCTGCCAAAGCCTAGATTGAGAAAAAGCCAGAAAGCAGCTCTGAAGAGTTGACAAAGCAAGTAGGGAGCAACAAATGTGTGCACCCAAATCTTTTCCTTTTGTTCTTCAGTCATCCCTAGGGCTTTAATTCAAATTGTTCTTTAAAAAAATATAAACTGATTTTAAGATTGATTATTTGCATTCAAATTTCAAAGCAAATGTTGCAAATTCCCAATCTGGCAAGAGTAAGGAAGAGAAGTTGGAAAGATAACAGAAGCAAGAAATGTTTGCTAGAAGCTAATCAGAGATGTGTGCTCAATCATTTCCAACTCTTTGCAATGCCATGGACTGTATAGCCCGCCAGGCTTCTCTGTCCATGGGATTTTCCAGGCAAGAATCCTAGAGTGGGTTGCCATTTCCTTCTCCAGGGGATCTTCCCAACCCAGGGATTGAACCTAGGTCTCCTTATCTCCTGCACTGGCATGCAGATTCTTTACCACTATGCCAGAGAAGCCCAGTCAGAGATGAAGCAACTGAAAAACTCTGGAAGTCCATGTGCACAGTTAAGGAAATACTGCAGTATGGACCCATCAGTGTGAGGGCACTGGGTCCCATGGCAGTCTTTTAGTCCTAAACATGATGCTGTTGAATAGTCTGGTGTCTCTGTTATGTCCAGTTCTGTTCAGCTTATTGGGAAGTATGTAGTGTATTTCAGAATACTTTTTCCTTACAATGGCTAAAATATTTTATTCTTGTTCGAGATTGAAAGGACTCAGTTTCAGTTATCTCAAAATGTGTATGGACATCAGAAAAGTAAGACTCTCACCAGTAATCCCAGTGAGTGTGATGTGGTGGCGTGCTACACCACACTTATTCCACCTCCTGCTGGTCATTTCCTAAAGCTCTTCCTTTTTCTGTCTTTCTTCTGACCTCTTAATGAGCATATTCTCCATAGTTCTAGCCATCTATATTTTTAATATTTCTACAACTTAACCAGTTACTCCCTAAACCCTAATGACTCCAAAAACATGTCTCCAACCTCCAACTTCCTATTAAACGACCCTCAGCCTGATGTCCTCTCACCTGAGAGTCCATAGATCGCAAGCCCAAATCCTCACTTCCCTGAAAAACCCCCATCCTCTTCTGCATTCCTCACTTCAGTGAAGGATCTCGCCATCCCCCGGTCCTGGACACCGGCTCTGATGTCTCCCCCGCTTTGTCACTGCTCACTGCAGCACCTCCCTGACTCCTCTGCTAAACCTTAGCCCCCATCCTCTCATGGGTCCTCCCCTGGGCTGTTTGCATGCCTGTTTTTAGCTTTCCACCCTCCACTGTCTCCCTCATATCTACCTCCAATCCCTCAGAACTGCTTCCTCTTCCTCATACTTCCTCCCCAGAGACCACAGCTGTGCTGTCCCATACAATAGCCATAAGCAATACACTCTTTAAATTCAAGTTAAATAAAATTTAAGATACATCCCTGGTGCTTAAGAATTCACCTTGCAATTGTAGGGGACTTGGGTTTGATCCCTGATCAGTTCAGTTCA
The DNA here is from genome assembly GCF_014754425.2 of Oryx dammah. NCBI lineage: Eukaryota > Metazoa > Chordata > Mammalia > Artiodactyla > Bovidae > Oryx > Oryx dammah. The sequence goes on along the minus strand of NW_024070209.1, from coordinate 74,614,500 downwards.
GTTCAGTCGCTTAGTCATGTCCGACTCTTTGCAACCCCATGGACAGCAGCACACCAGGCCTCCCTGTGCATCGCCAACTCCCAGAGTTTACCCAAACTCATGTCCATTGAGTCAGTGATGCCATCCAACCATCTCATCCTCTGTCATCCCCTTCTCCTCCTGCCTTCAATCTTTCCCAGCATCAGGGTCTTTTCTAGTGAGTCAGTTCTTCGCATCAGGTGGCCAAAGTATTGGAGTTTCAGCTTCAGCATCAGTCCTTCCAATGAATATTCAGGACTGATTTCCTTTAGGATAGACTAGTTGGATCTTCTTGCAGTTCAAGGGACTCTCAAGAATCTTCTCCAACAACACAGTTCAAACCATCAATTCTTTGTTGCCCAGCTTTCTTTATAGTCCAACTCTCACATCCATACATGACCACTGGAAAAACCATAGCCTTGACTAGATGGACCTTTGTTGGAAAAGTAATGCCTCTGCTTTTTAATATGTTGTCTAGGTTGGTCATAGCTTTTCTTCCAAGGAGCAAGCATCTTAATTTCATGGCTGCAGTCACCATCTGCAGTGATGGAGCCCAAAAAAGAAATAAAGTCTCTCACTGTTTCCATTGTTTCCCCATCTATTTCCCATGAAGTGATGGGATCTTAGTTTTCCGAATGTTGAGTTTTAAGCCAACTTTTTCACTCTCCTCTTTCACTTTCATCAAGAGGCTCTGTAGTCCTTTGCTTTCTGCCATAAGGGTGGTGTCATCTGCATATCTGAGGTTATTGATCCCTGATGGAGGAACTAAGATCTCACATGCTGTGGAGCATATAAGCCCATGAGCCACAACCAGAGAGCCCACGTGCCACAACCACTGAGGCCTCAGCTGCTGAGCCCTGGTGCCACTACTAGGGAATCCGTGTGCCACAATAAAAGACCCCACGTGACACAGCAAAGACACTGAGTGCCACAACTGAGACCGGATGCACCCAAATGCATTCTTCTTTTTAATTTTCAAATCAGTTCCTCGGTCACAGTAGCCAGTTTTCAAGTACTCAGTAGCCACACTCGGCTAGTGGTTGCCATGTTGGATAACACAGATTATAGAACACTTCCATCATTGCGGAAAATTCTGTTGGACAGTGCTGGTCTACACTCTTCTTTCATCTTGAGCATCTTTATTTCCCTCTCCTTCCCTCTGAATCCTCTGAAAGATCCTCACAAGGAAGTTTCCTTATATCCCAAACCTCATCTGGAGCAGCCCAGTGCTTAGTTCTACTGAGAACATATAAGGGCACATTAGAACCCCTTTGACTGCAGCAGACAGGCTCCCAACTCAAACTAATCTAAGCAAAAATGGGAATGTGTCGGCTCTTGTAACTGAAAATTTCAGCACCAGGTTCCATCACAGCAAGACCCAGGAGTTCACATAATATCAGAACTCTCGTCAGGCTCTCATCTCTGCTTCTCTCTGTGGCTGGCTTCATTCTCCGCTGTGCACACTGCTTCCTCCCCATGATGGGGGTAGCCAGGAGCTATCCCAGCTCACAACCACCATACTCTTCAGGATTCCGAGGAAAGAGAGGCCGCAGGTTTCTGAGTTCACACAGCAGATCTAAGATATTTGGGTCTGTTTGGGCAGACGGACCCTGAGTCAGCAGTCATGGCCGGGAGGACGGAATACACTGGCCTGGTCGTGTGCTTACCCCAGGGGTGGGTCAGAACACCCAAACCATATCTAATGGGCTCCCCGTGGGAAACCTATTATCACCTGAAGGTGGGAAATGGATCTCAGACAACAAAATTCACTACTGAACTCTGCTCAGAACCTACCTCCCCTTCTCCACTTGACAGTCATTTTTCTGGTGCCTGGCAAACATCTAAACAGACACTCAACAAGGAGTTGGTATGTTAATGGATAGATACAGAAATTGAAGGATGGAGGGGTAGATGAGTGAAGGGACGGATGGATGGATTCATACATGATTAGCTAATGCTGTGTAAAAGGCCAGGGGAGAACACCACGTCCTGGAACGCAACAGGTTTCACACTCATGTCCAGCAGAAGCACCGCTCTCTGTCTGCTGGTCTAAGATCCCCTTGAGAACTGGTCCAGCCCCTCCAGATGGGGGCTTCTTAAGAGCATCTCTGTACCCCTCATAGCCCTTGGCAGAGTGCTGAGTGCCGACCAGGGCTGGCTGAGGGGCTGTAAGTCTGACAGCCATCTGCGCATCTTCTGTTTTAGAGGGAGAATAAGACAGGAGCTGGCCAGTCATGCAGGGTTCTTCCAGCGTCTGAGGCGGCAACTCTCCCCAGAATCCTGGTCTCGGACGCTGTATCTTCACCTTTCTTACACAAGCAGGTGTGTATTGGTCTCTGCCCCCAGTTCCTGGCACAGAGCTCCTGAAACCCTTGGAATTTCCTAAGAGGTAAAAACACTAGGAGCATCTCTTGTTCTAATACAGGTCATTGACCTCTGTTCCCAACACAGGGCTCCTGAAACCCTTGTAATTTCCTGGGTGATAGAAGTGTCTTCTGTTCTAGAGGGCAACTCTGGGTGGGCTCCTGGATGAGGACTGGTCAGTGGAAAGATCAAGCCACATGAATAGAAGCTTGGAATTTTCAGCCATACCCCTCATTCCCTTGAGAAGGAAGAGAAGATAATAACTGATCATGCTTATATGAAGAAGCCTCCATAAAACCCCAATCATACAGCATTTGGGGAGCTTTCAGGTGGGCACCCCAGCTCCACGGGGAGACTCCCAGACCTCCCCCTGTAACAGTATCATGTGGCTGTTCATCTATAGCCTTTATCGTGTCCTTGAATAAACTGGTGAGTAGAAATGAATGTTTTCCTAAGGTCAGTGGGCTGCTCTAGAAAATTAATCAAGCCGAGGAGAAGGTCATGGGAAACTCCATCCATTGCTGGTCAGTCAGAAGCACAGGTGATGACCTGTATTTGCAGCTGGCGTCTAAACTGGGGGTGGGAGGTCAGTCTTGTAGGACCAAACTCTTAACCTATGAGACTTAAGTCTATCTCAAGGTAGACAGTGTCGGAACTGAGTTGAACAATAAGACACCTGGCTGCTGTTGGAGACTTGTGGGGAAAAAAACCCCACACATTTGGTGACCAGCAGTGTCAGAAGTACTCTATGTAAAAGTACAGGAGACCCACAGGATAAAGACCCACAGTAGGGAAGAACTAGGTTTACCTCTGCCTGGAAAAAAATCAGAGTTTTTCCTATACAATGTGTTTTTCTAAGAAAGTCCAAGCCAAAAAAATTTCACATAATTGGTGCTCCCAGCAGATAGCAGCCGAGCTGGTGGGTTTTTTTTTTTTTTTTTTTGCCTTGTACTAAAAGAGGTGTGGGTTTTGGCCCAAAGTCCAGCTCTTGGGAAACAGTAGGTGTACCTTCCATCCAGAGCTCTTGTTTCTGGCACAGCTGCGGGAACTGTCTAGTAAACTGAAGAATTAATCCTGGCAAGTAATTAGCACCCCTGGGAGTGGTTGGGGTGTGGGCCGTGTGTTGTCAATAATGTCGCCATGCTGGTGGCCTTGGGCAGCAGCACTAAGGAGCCTGAAAAGCTCAACCAGGGCCAGGCAGTGTTCTGCTTTGCTCTGTTTTAATTTCCATCCCTTTAATCTGGTCTAAAATAGCCTCTCTAAATTCAGATAATGCTTCTTCCCTGGTCAGTCAGTCCTTTTTCCGTCCTTCAGTTGCATCTTTTTCTGTGCACATGTTTGGCAACCCCCTCCAGTATTCTTACCTGGAGAATCCAATGAACAGAGGAGCCTGGCAGGCTACAGTCCATAGTGTCACAAAGAGTCGGAGACGACTGAAACAGCTTAGCATACACCACATTCATTAAGGAACAAAAATTTGATGGGCATCTAGGGGACATACTTCAGCCTCAATAGAGCCATTTGTCTGGAGGCATGCACACCCAGGGCTGCTTCTGCAGACAGTAGGGCCGTCGGCTATAATCAGATCTGCAGGGGAGGCACCCCTACTCTGCCGACGTGATCTCCTTGTGTTTCCATGAGGCACCTATGCTCTGATGGGGAGGGCTACTCAGGGTTTGGCTATTAGGAGATTTGCCAAGTCTTGCTTTCTGGAGCTGACCTTTCCTACGAAGCATGTGCCGTGCACAGGGCTTGCCGGCATTTGGAAGAAGATGGTCCTGGGGAAGCCAGAGTGCAGCCTGTTTCCTTCCTGCCTTCCCTCCCCAGGATGGAGGCAGGGTAGGGACCATGTCCCAGGGACAGTCTCCTGCCAGGATCCTCAGGGATTCTGCCTCAGAATTGGGAGTTGAACCTGGAAGGTGGGCTCAGAGAAGCTTCCTAGGCCTCTCACCAGGGATACCTGGGGGAGGAACCAGGTTGAGTTAATGTTAACTACACTAGTTAATGGGCTTCCCCAGTAGCTCAGAGGTAGAGAATCCACCTGCAATGCAGGAGACACAGGAGACACAGGTTTGACCCCTGGGTCAGGAAGATCCCCTGGAGAAGGGCATGGCAACACCCTCCAGTATTCTTGTCTGGAGACTCTCATGGACAGAGGAACCTGGTGGGCTACAGTCCATGGGGTCACAAAGAGTTGGACACAACTGAAGTGACTTAGCACGCATGCACCAGACTAATTAACAGCTCCTGCTTGGCTGGATCCAGGCTCTTGGGAACCTGGGGCAAGTCTCTTTCAATTCTCTGAGCCTTTGTTTCCTCACCTGTAAAGTTAAGATTGCATTAGGGCAGGCTGATGACTGACCAGCCCCCAAATCATAGTGGCTTAATCCCATAGAAGATTCTTTCTCTCTTGGTCACAGTTGGATTGGGTCTCCAGGAAGAAGCTTTGCTTGGTGACCCCAACAGGAACCCAGGCTCCTTCCATGGTACGTCTCTGACGCTGGGTCCTTATCCTGCCCTGACAAGGACAGGGACAAAGGGAGAAGAAGGCAGTCCAGCTCATAACCACGTAGTTCTGGGGGGACCCAAATCACTCCGAAGCCGCAAGTAGAATCATGCAGGAACAGGTGGTGTTCTCCCATTATGAACCCCAAGAAAGAGGGGGTCACAGACATGGGGTGCACCAGTGGCCTCTGCCAGAGAGACAGCAGTAAAGTGTTTCTCCCGGGGCTGCCCACGAAGGTTAAACATGAGAAGTCATGGCTCTCCAAGCACAAGGCCTGGCCCAGGAGACGCAGAGATCTTGTTATTTTCCTTCTCTTTCCTCTACAGGTTATTCCCTTGAGGCTTATGCAAATAGCAGACCCAGGCAAGAAATTAAGTGTGTGTCCCTCACCTCTGCAGCTGCTTATTTCCTTGTTTCCTTGCGGTGTAACATTTCATTAGACCTTCCAGATGGGGAAAGAGCAGGCAGATTAAAAGTCAGATAGTGCCTAGAAGCCTGCTTCCTTGGTTTCAGGGACGGCTGGTGCTTCAAAGCTATTTGGTATTTCTACTGCCGAAAGGCCTCCTCGGGAGCAGTTGTGTTTTAATAAATGGCTGCCTGAGTAATTTTCCTCGAAGGAATTGCTTCATGGATATGTCTGCCCCCGGGGAGCTCTGGCTGTTCCTGACCGGTGCTTCTAGGGCTGGTGCCTTATGACAGGATGCTAGGGGCTAGGACCCCCTCCAGTAGACCCACCCCGCTGTCAAAATGGGACCCCCCCCCAGGCCCCACAAGTAGGCTCTCCAGGGACCTGCGGAGGGCACCAGACAGGGGAGAGGCATGGGACCCAAGCTGTGCCAAGTGCGGGTCTTGGCCACAGATCTGATCCTTCCTGGCAGCCATGGGCAGAAGGGAGCACCTTTAAGATGAGGGCAGATTTGTTCCCTTCACTAACCTTGACCGCCGTAGGCCCCATTGGGGGTGGGAGCCAGGTGGGTGGGGCAGCGTAGGAGGGGACAACAGGGGTCCCCCATTCGGGATCACTTTGCCCATAGGAGCCACTCCTTCAGGGAATTGCAGTGTTCATTCATTCATGGACACATCCTTTACAAAGCACCTACAAAGAGGCTAGGGCAACATCTGAGCCAAGGCCCAGCAGTGAATAGATTGGTTAGAGGGGCTTGGTGGCTGAGAGTCACACTGCCTGGGTTTGAATCCTGCCTCTGCAACTTCCCAGCACATCCTGCCTCTGCAACTGGGCACATTGCTTGTCCTGTCTGTGTCTCTACTTCCTCACCTGGAAAGGGGTGATGGCCATCATTATAACTGATTGCTATGTGAATTAAATGAATCAGCATTTGTCAGTTCTAGTGAGGTGAATGAATAAACCTAGAGCCTATTATACAGAGTGAATTCCATCAGAAAGAGAAAAACAAATATTATATACATGTATATGGAATCTAGAGAAATGGTACTGATGAACCTATTCACAAGGCAGGAACAGAGACACAGACATAGACAACAGACTTGTGGACACAGAGGGAAAAGGAGAGGGCAGGACCAATTGAGAAAGTAACATTGAAACATATATGCTACCATAGGTAAAATAGCTAGCTAGTGGGAAATTGCTATATAACACAGGGAGCTCAACCAGTGTTCTCACAGTGACAACCTTGAGGGATCGGGGGTGGGAAGGAGGGGACTTATGTATACTTATGGCTGATTCACATTGGTGTGCAGCAGAAACTAACACATTGTAAAGCAATTATCCTCCAATTAAAAATAAAATTTTTTTAAAATGAATCGACATTTGTAAGGCACTGCCTTTATAGAACTTATATTCCAACGTGGAGGAAACAGAGAAATCTAAGTAAATTATGTAGTCTAAAAGAAATCAATAAGAGCTATCGAAAAATAAAACAGGGAAAGAGCTTGGTGAATTAAAATAAGATGGTTAGAGAAAGTCTCACAGAGAAGGTAATATTTAAGAAGAGACCAGAAGGGAAGCAGAGCCCCAACAATGGGGCTAGTGGGCAAGAGGTAGCAAGTGCAAAGATCCTGGGATAGGCGGGGGCTAAGGTGCTGGAAGAGCAGAAAGGAGGCCAGGGCCCTAGAGCAGAGCCATCGCGGGTACAGTGGGGAGGAAGATAAAGTAAAAGAAGGAAGTGGACCCCAGGCTTCACAGACCTTATAAAGGTCTGACTTTTTCCTCAAGGTAAGATGCAGGCCATTGCAGGAACTTGAGCAGAAGAAAAAGATGGTCTGGCTTGGGTTTCATCAAGATCACTCCAGCAGCTGCATGGAGGATACATACACTGAATGAAGCGAGAGGCAAAGGAGGCAGTTGAGTTAGGAGGGTCGGGCAGAAACCCAGGTGAAAGACGATGGTGGCTCAGCCCAGGGCGGCCAGGGTGGAGGTGGGAAGAAGTAGGTGGGGTCAGGGGTGGCCCACAGCTGTCAATCAAGGGAGCTGGACATAGAAGAAGTATCGTGAGTTTGAGGCAGAGGATCTGCAGGGCCAGGCTGGCAGGGAAAGTAATTCCAGAAGTGAGGGGATGTGGAGAGAGCACCAGCCTCAAAGCCAAATACAAGAACCTTTATCTTGGCATCACTTCCTCCCTTTGTGGCCCTGAGCAAATCACCTAATATTGGAGTCTGTTTCCGCCTCCCCAAAACAAAGGCAGTGCTAGGACTTGGCTAAAGTGGCTTGCAGAGTGACAGGCATGCTGCAGGAGCTCAATCAGTGCTCCTTGTCGCTCCACCCTGCTGTCTCCTTGCAGCTGGGTGAGGAAGGCTCAGCAGCAGAGAGGGGTCCCCAGGTCAAGAGGTCCCCAACAGAGGCCAGAGGTGTAGCGAGTGATCCCCAGGAAAGAACGAGGGGTATGCCATCTGTCTCTACTTCATGGTGTGAGTTACTAGCCACTTCCAGTGGGTGGCAGCCTCAGGTGAACACACTTCTGGGCATAGGTCTTTTTCTGGGCAGCCAGGGAGTGGATGCCAGGTCAGTCCTTTTTTCTGGCATAAGCAATACTGAGCTGCTTTTATTCTAGCTCCAGAAGTCCATTCTGATGGTGCCAGGCTGGTATCTGACACCAGAGTTCCCCCAACCTCAGGCAAAAAGATCTCCCCACCCTTGCCCCTTCCCTATCCAAGCCCAGACCTCTGCAGCATCCTTTGTTGAACTCCAGACAGTGGAGTATCCGCCCCACCCTGGGTGCCGCTGCAGCCAGCCCTCTGTAAATAGACTGCTTGTGCCTGCAGACTGGGCTGGGCAGAGCCAGGGCCAGATGGTTGTCTCACTCCCTCTCCTGGGGCTGCTGCAGCTGAGATCTGGCCCGCAGACAGCTCCATTCAGTGGCCCTGACCCTGTTGTCCCCAATTGTCCTCAAGATGCCCACTCTTTTGCCCTCAGTAAACCCTGGGACTGAGCCCTATGCAGCTGGGGTCTGCACAGATGTGACTGGCGGCAAAGGATGTGACTGATGGGTGTAAGTAGGGATTCCACCCAGGCTGCTGATGGGATGTGGCGGATAACTAAGTTTTCAGAGCTCAACATGTCGACCAGGCACAGGGAACCCTGCAGAACGAGGGTTGGAAGGAAGCAAGGCCAAAGGGTGAGCCCTCAGAGAAACCTGGCATCATGGGGAAGGCTTCCTTTTGGAGACAAGAACTGAGCTAGAGAACTGAATCAGTTATTGAAGGATGTTCAATTTGACAGTTCTTATTGTCTTAGAGTCTCAGATGAGGCACAAAGCTGAGCATGAAAGGTACTCAGGACCACACGTTGAAAGAGGGGTTGGGTAGCCCCAAGATCACCTCTGCCTCTCCCAGCCCAGAGGTTAGAAAAGCCTTGTGATGACTTTTCTCAGGAAGGGAACATCCTTCCCGAGAAGAGCGTTATCCAAGGGAGGAGTGATGAAGATGTTCCTCCACTCCTGGGGAGACATCGCTGCCAGCCATCCGCCCAAGCCTCTCCTTCATGTGACCTGGCACCGCCCAGAGCCTGGGGCATTTGGGAGAATGTGACCAGGCACCAGCACCATGCCTGACTCTGCAAGACCAGAGGTGGCCGATCAGGGTAACCTCATGGCCACGCTCTCCAGGTGGACACTGCATGAGGGAGTCAGGCTCGAGCCATCCTGGGAGAGCCCACCCAGGAGGACAGCCCAGCGGAGGGTGAGCCAGCAGAGAGAGCCCTTCAGGGACCTCGCTGAGTACAGTCAGACCATCCAGTCTACTCCTGCCAAAGAACGCATAACGGTGCCCACTGGGTCTCTGCCCCCCAAGAAGCCACCTCTGCAGGCTTGCCCTGCTCTGGCCACACCATGCCTTTGTCTCAGCCTTTGTCCTGGGCGCTCTGAGGAAGCCAGGAGCAGCAGTTAGTGAGTGACAAAGAGGCAGTACCTGGGGAGTGTCCCATGCCCACCCCCGCCCCACACCCCTGCTCCTATTTCTGAATCCTGAGACTGGGTGAGTGGGGACTAGGCCCAGGAGAGAAACTTGGAACTGGGCATGAGATCAAAGTTCCAATAAGAGATCAAACTTGGCAAAGGAGAGGCTTCTGTTGTTGTTGTTCAGCCACTAAATTATTTCCAACTCTTTGTGACCCCATGGACTACAGCACGCCAGGCTTCCCTGTCCTTCACCATCTCTTGGAGTTTGCGCAAGCTCATGTCTGTGGAGTTGGTGATGCCATCCTACCATCTCATCCTCTGTGGTCCCCATTCTCCTCCAGCCTTCAACCATTCCCAGCATCAGGGTCTTTTCCAATGAGTCGACTCTTTGCATTAGGTAGCCAAGAAGAAGATAAGGATAAGATTGTTTTTAGAGCTGACCTTGCCAATAACTAAGTCTGTGACCACACACCCTACTTGAACCTCTCCATGCTTCAGTTTAGTAAATGTACCCTCCTCAGAGGTTTAAGAGAGCTGAGGCATGCAGCCCTGATGCTCAGTAAGCAATAGCTCTCAGTAGTAGAAATATCTGCAGCAATAGTAATAATAATAGAAGTAGGTCCCAAAAGTGATCAAGGAAAAAAAAAAAAAGCTGTTTGGGTTCAACAGGGTAGGTTTGAAGGGAAGTAGTGGGAGAAAAAATAATCTGTTTGCTGCTGATATCCCACTGAGTTCAGCCTGTTTAGTCAGCCTTTTACACAACTATCATTTTGCAAAATCTGTACTAAGAGCAGGGCTGAGTGTAGGGGGAATCCCAGAGCACTATCCATGCCACCTGGGTTACCCAGGAAGTCTTATGGAAAGAGGTGGTACAGAGTAAGGCCTCATGCCATGCAGTGAGGATACACCATTGGAAGAAGAAAGTGGTCTCAGGACCCTTGTCAATTTTATGACCTCTTTGCTCAGAACTCAACCCTTGAAACAGTTCAGCCCAGTAAACATCGGTGAGTTCTTCTGTTGCACCCAGCCCACGGAGAGGGTGCCTTGGTCAGTGAGATGAGGAGGAGGCAGGCTTTGCACTCAGGGAGCTGCCAATCTCCTGGGATGGGAAGACAAAAATCGTAGCGTGTGAAGCAAATGTGGCTGTTGGTAAGATGGAGGAATTCAGGGATGCTGCAGGGTTCAGAGGAGGAAAACTTAGATTAGCCCAGGCACTTTATAAGCACACACACAGACACACACACACACACCTCCTTGGCTGTCTTTCCCTCAAAACCAGTTCTTCTACTAAGCACATAATACATTGCACTCCTCTACCTACTTAAAGTTAAACATGGCCATGTGGCTTGCTTTGGCTGATAACATGAGAGCAGGAAGGGCATGTGTCCCTTCTAAGGGACAGTTTTAGGAACCAGTGTGTGTGATTCCCCCAAACCCTCTTTTGCTCTGCAACCACAGCCAGCAGGGCCCAGGCAAGGGGCAACACTCTGCCTGTGTCTTGAAGAAGAAAGACATGGAGCAAGGTCCCCAAGTGACCAGTGGTGAACAGGTAGTATGAATGAAAGGCAAGTAATTGTAGTTAAACCACTGAGACTGACTGTTAAGTACATTCAAGCCGTGTCCAACTCTTTGTGGCCCCATGGACGATAGCCCACCAGGCTCTTCTGTCCGTGGAATTCTCCAGGCAGGAATAGTGGAGTGAATTACCATTTCCTTCTCCAGGGGATCTTCCTGAGCCAGGGATTGAACTTGGGTCTCCCACATTGCAGGCAGACTCTTTACTAACTGAGCCAACAGGGAAGATCACTGAGACTGGGGGCTGTTTATCATCATAGCCTAACTCATCTAGCCAGGTGGAAGCAAGCATCATTTTTTTAAGTAGTCCAAATAGAAAACTAAACCCTGAGAGACTCTTCAGAGACTCCTCTCTGAGTCCTGTAACCCTTCCCTCGTTGGGGCCACCTTGCCCAAGGAATGGCAGGACTGGATTACAGTTCCATCTCTGCCCTGACACTCTATCCTCAGGTAACACCATTGTGACTGTGAGAGTCCAACATTGTAGGGATGCAGTCTTCAGGGACCTGGAGCTTAAGGAACAGCCAACAGAGAGCCTGCATCCATCAGCTTCTCAGCCTTGTGCCCTGAGGGTCACTGTGAAGGTCAAACCTAGAGTTAGACACGGGACAAACCCAAGGGAGGGGGAGGGAACATAGTGGTCTTTGCTGCTGGGGGCCATGGGGCCAAGGGTCCCAGGCTGCCCGATGGGATGGAAGTGACAGCCTAGAAGCCAAGTGTCCCTGCTTGGTTAATCTAAAAATAAACAGAAAGGCAACAAAAAAATCCATGTTTCAATTACTGCACACAAGCTGTTCAAACAGCCAGCTCTGCACTGGAGATGTGAACTTGTCAACAGAGCCTGCCTCGTTTGCATGCTCGGGTGGTGATAAAACACACAACCTCGCAACAGGCTGCCCTCTGGTCTGGGTAGGCTTTTTCCTTTTTAATTAAATTAAATTAAAAATACAGACATAGAATAAAGAGTGAAAATCTGAAGCAAGTGCATCAAGATAGATGTGCTCAGTCATGTCTGACTCTGCAGCCCCACGGACTGTAGCCCACCAGGCTGCTCTGTCCATGGGATTCTCTAGGCAAGAAGACTGCAGTGGGTTGCATGCCCTCCTCCAGGGGCTCTTCCAGACCCAGGGATTGAACCCCTGTCTCCAATGACTCCTGCACTGGCAGGCAGGTTCTTTATCACTAGGACCACCTGGGAAGTCCGCACATTGGACAGCAGCTCCCAAAACGGAGGCTCTGAGGGCTATGGTAAGCCACACCCTTGGGAGAGAGGTAAGCAGGAGAGTGGCCAACACAAAGGGTCAGTGGCAGGACCAGGGGACAGAAGACTCTTCCAAGTGACCCAAAACACTTCTCCCCTCCCCAACGCTGATCATGGTGAAAACCCCAGAGAGCAGTGCAGGCCCTCAGCTCCCAAAGCCAAGGTGAAGACTGTTTAGGGACCTCTCCGTGGGAGAGAGGTTGTTACAACCCACCTCTGGGGTGAGCTTAGCGGGCCGGATGCATGGCGGACAGAGCTGCGACTCCATCCTTGGCATTTCTTTCCTCTTCCACACACCCTTCCTCACTGTCCTTGTTCAAACACAGTCTGTCCTCTGAAATGAATAAAGCCCCAGGAAGCTGGGCTCCCCTGGGATCCAGGGCCACCTGGACCCACCCTGCCAGCTCCAGCCCAGACCAGCCACTGCCTCCCCTGAGCCCAGGGGTGCTTGTGTCTCTCTATTGGGATAGCCGTAAAGTTCATTCAGTTCAGTCACTCAGTCGTGTCTGATTCTTTGCAACCCCATGGACTGCAGCACGCCAGGCTTTCTTGCCCATCAACAATTCCCAGAGTTTACTCAAACTCATGTCCATTGAGTCAGTGATGCCATCCAACCAATGATGGCATCTCATCCTCTGTCATCCACTTTTCCTCCCACCTTCAATCTTTCCCAGCATCAGGGTCTTTTCAAATGAGTCAGCTTTTCGCATCAGGTGGCCAAAGTATTGGAGTTTCAGCTTCAACATCAGTCCTTCCAATGAATATTCAGGACTGATTTCCTTTAGGATGGACTGGTTGTATCTCCTTGCAGTCCAAGGGACTCTCAAGAGTTCGTTCAGGGGCTCCATAAGATCTTACAAGAAGCCCAAACACTTTGGCCATCATAATGTATCCTTACTATGTGCTTTTCTCTTGCCAGCACTACTTTCCCCAAAAGCCAGAACCTTGCCCCATCCTCACCTGGTTTCAGGATCTTGCAACGAGTCATGCATTATGGCTCAAGAGGCAGTTAGTACTGTTGATAAGACCTGACAAGGAAAGGGCAGGACATGTGTTCACCCAAGGCATGCCCGGGGGGTTGCTTGGGAGGGAAAGGGGGTCAGAGCCCTGACCCATGATGGTGGAGCCCCAGAAGAGGAAGCTGGCTGCCTCTTAATTTCCCAGGGAGGGGTTCTGGATAAAGAAGAGCCCTCCCCCGGAGATGGAGATGAGAGAACAGCGGGCTCATGCCAACGCCGGTGAAGGCGCCACAGATCCTGCCGCTGAAGTGGCTGTTGGTTGTGTATTCACTCTGGACAGGGATTTTAATGTCCCCAGCCCTCGGAGCAATTCTGCAGCCATCAGCCCAGACACTACTTACTCACTGAAATAAAAAAGCAGTCGAGTCTCTCCCAAGGAAGATAATATCCTGTCACAGGCAGTATGATCTGCCGGCCATGTGACGGCCGTTCCCTAATGTTTCCAAATAGACTTTTGAATAGACTCTTGTCTAGAAGAAAGCAAATTGCAAGAGCATTTTTGGCAGCCAAATAGAGAGCGCGTATTCGTCTTTCTTCTGTGCAACTCTAGCTGCTGGTCTGGCTCCAGGCACCGAGGAGGATTCATCCATCAACTTGGGTCACTGATGAACACCATTTGCTGTGAAGAGAAATCTCGTCGAATTAGTCAGTTCTGCAAGATTCGGAATAATGAGGCGTGCCAGAGGCAGTCTGCGAGAGAGCGGGAGGCCCTCTTGGAGAAGGGAGGTAACTGTGAAGTCTAGCTCCCAAGTCTGCGAGTGTGTGTCTGCAGGACGGTGGGAAAGCAGGCTCCAGACTGTAGTGTTGTGATTCTCGGTGGAGCCACCCAGCGCAGGGAGTCAGAAGGAACCAGAGATGGTTACTTGTCCCAATTACTCTGGGTAATGGTCCTCCAGGACATCAAACCATACCCACTGCCACAGCTGCCTCGTCAATCCTGATGTTTACGAGCCCCTAACTTATACACGCCTCCCTTCTTCCCTCCGTTTATGCTGATATTATGCTGCCAACTGTCATTTCCAATATCTTTTTTATTTTTCATTATCACCATTATAATGATTTACACCAAGAGCAATAGCACAAATGCCTAGTCAATTAGTCCCATGAGAAAAGTCTCTGAATCATGTGCGCCTTTTCAAAAAAAAAAAAATTACTACATCAAAACAGCCACAATGTCTCAAAGCAAAGGTGCACATGAGCAGGAACAGAAATGGGAGCCTTGTTCTTTTAATATCATTTATCGTTCCTCTAACGCATATGCTAGATACCACCTTTCCAAGGAAGGGAGATTGCTTTTTGCACCAGAAATTGTGCCCAGAAAAGGAATCAGTGGCATTTTTTCTGGAAATCTATCATCACAAAAGCATTTTGAGACATTTGTCTTTTTAGGTCGTGTAGTAAGCTTCCCAGGTGGCACTCGCGGTAAATAACCTGCCTGCTAGCGCAGGTGACTGAGATATGGGTTCGATCCCTGGGTCCAGAAGATCCCCTAGAGGAGGAAATGGCAACCCACTCCAGTATTCTTGCCTAGAGAATCCCAGGGACAGAGGAGCCTAGCAGGCTACTGTCATAGGGTTGCAAAGAGTTGGACACAACTGAAGTGGCTTAGCATGCAGGAAGCCCTGTAATTACGGAACATGGATTTTCTCCAGACACCTTTGCCCCACCCCTCAGGGCCATCCAGGGCGATCACAGTGCACTGGCAAGCACTGTAGGAGCGTCAGAATGCCGGGGTCCTCAGGCCAACTCTGATCCCGCTAACAGCTGATCTCAGGCTAACGTGTCTCAAGCTCTGCTGCTGCTGCTGCTAAGTCACTTCAGTCGTGTCCGACTCTGTGCGACCCCATAGACAGCAGCCCACCAGGCTCCTCCCTCCATGAGATTTTCCAGGCAAGAGTACTGGAGTGGGGTGCCACTGCCCTTTCCAGTCTCAAGCGCTACTTGCATTCAAGTCCTCCTGAGGGATCTTGTGAAAACAGTAGATTCTGACTCAGTGGTGCTGGGGCGGGGCCTGGGATTCTGCAATCTACAAGCCCCAAGGTGGTGCCAACACCACAGACATACAAGCTGCCCTTGGGTAGGGGGTGCTTAGGCCACCACCCAAGCCCTCATCTCCATCCTCTCCTTTTCATCTTCCCCACTTATAAAAGCCAATGCCAACACATCCGCAGTAAGCACTGCAGCCCTAGAAAGCCATGCTGTTGTTGCCGTGACCACCACTGGACCTTTAATGCAGGGGCTCCCTCCCCACCCTGCTCTGAGCCAGTCCACCCACTGGCCTGGAATCTGCCAGATTGTGTCTCCCTCAAAGTTTTTGGATGAGCTAAGACCTAGGAAAAGCAGGCAGGTTTAACTGGCAGTGGAAAAAGTCCCTGTCTTCCTTTAGAGATAAAGATAACACCCTCAAGCCTTCTATTACAGAGCTTCATGCCCCCTAGGGTCAGACGTCACTGCCCTGGTTTCTAATCTGAGCCGTCGCATCCCTGAAGCCCCTCTCCCCCGAGGCTCAAGGGTCTGGTAGAGGCTGCTCATTTGGGTCCAGACCCTGAAGCTGCCAGCAGCTAAGCAGCAGTGCTGGGACAAGCCACCCCAAGCCTGGTACCAGGGCTGGGCAATCGTCACACTTGCCCTGCTGAGTGACCAGTGATGGCTGGGAGTAGGGGGTATAAATAGGAGAGCAGTGATCCCTCCTGGCTGGACAAGGCAGGTGGAAGGAAAATTCCCTTTCAGAGCAGGGGTGAAACGTGACAGCAATGTCTGTGCTCAGTTCTCTGGGGCCTTGGTGTTTGAAAGGAAAGGACCTAATCATAAAACCATACCCAGGTCAGTCCTGTGGCTGAGAACAGGGAGAGACTGGCATTAGCCTGAGGATGTTCCAGAAGTTGCTTGGCTTTTGAGCTGGTCAGAGGATTTGAAACAGGGCCCTGGATCCAGTCTGGCCCCATGACTGGCACATCTTATGTCCACTTGAAGTCCTAAACACCTGCCCCTGCTGAGGAATGCTGCACCCCCAGGAGCAGGGCGTGGGCTGGAAAAGCCATGAGGAGGCCACGCTTTCAAGACCAGACCTGAGATGATGGCCTCCTCACATCTTTTCACCCTGGGCATCTGTCTGGCCTCAGAGTGTGTTCCAAGCTGGAAAGGGCTTGCTGCCTTGATCTGGGAGTGTTTCCTATGCTCTATCTCTGGGTGCCCAGCCTGCAGAGGGGTGGCCGGGATTCAAACACAAACCTCTTGACTCCCCACTGAGGATGAGTCCTGGAGCAATCACCAGAAGCTGAGCTGGCAGAGCAGAGGAGGGCTAGGTCCAGCACTCAGACCCAGGCAGCTGTGCCCAGTCAGTTCCATGGAGGAAACAGAGGGGGCCCTGTCTTTAGGGAGCGCACCCTCATAGGAGCAGCATTCACGGGAGAATAGAATGTGCCAGCCCATTCCTGGGTCATCGGCCAGCCTCTGTGAGCTCGGAGAAGGGAGGGCTGGTGGGAGGAGGCCTCCTGCAGGAGGGCTGGAGTGGGCCCAGCCCCCCAGACTCAGCCAGAACCAAGTTGTCTGAGTCGGTGGGGCCTTGGTGGAGACAGGGGGTCCTGGGAGCCGAGGCAGCCCCAGGGAGGCGTTTCCCCGTGGCATCCCCAGCTCCTGCTGACATCGGTGCCAAGTCACAGGACCAGGCCAGCTTCCCCAGAAGCACCCAGAGAATTCCTTTGTGCTGCACTTGCCAAGATGGTGTTCCGGCTGCCGTTTATTATTTTGCTCCAGAAGAAACACTAAAGATGCAGAGAGGGAAACGAAAATAAGAAAGATGGGCAGGGACTGTTCCAACCGACTTGGCAGCACGTCTCCCCCAAACGAGGCAATCATACATTTTCCGATCGGGCTGGACGGGCCGCGGCTCATTCCTCAGCCCCCTGTCTGGAGGCAGCGCGGGCTCCCCACCGTCCTGTGGATTAATCGTGCCTTCGGGCCCTCACAGCCGGCGCCCACTCCTCTGCATGCCTTAATGATAGGAAGGAGGAAAGGGTCATTAGTCACCTGTGATCTTGGGGCCAGCGTGCACACGGAGCGTGTCAATAGTTGGGGACACAGAGCACATCCCAGGACATGGAGCACCACCGTCCTGCAGTGAGTTTGGGGGTGCACAGAGTGCAGGTCGGCAAGCGCAGGAGTCTCAGGGGCCAGTGCCGTGGGCTCCTCAACAGTGGCCCCTGGGCCCCAGTGCTGCATGGACAACACAAAGCAAAGGACTGTGACATTCACAATGATTGATTATTTATTCATGAATTATTCATATCGAGGCAAGTCTGTGGGACAAGATGCTGCTCTGGTATCCAGCAGGCAGACATGACACCAGATTATAGAGACACGGCCCGGCCAGCAGGGCTGAATCTGGTCCCCTCTGGTCCCTGCCTCCAGGCCACCCTTGGGCCTGGACCTGGTCTGTCATGGCGTCCCTGAGCTGCCGCAGAAGCCCATCTATCAGGGCAGGCTCTGGGGTTTGTGATAGGAGATCCCCTTGAACATAGACGTTCTGCTGAAAATGACCTTCCTTCCACTACGGTGTGTTGTCCCCAGTGGCCCTGAGTGACAGAGCACCCCAAAAGGTCCCAGCCACTCAGCACAGGGGGTCTCAGGGAGTCCATGAGACACAGACCCACACAGCTCCGTAGTTCACAGCCGCCTCCTTCATCATCATCCCAGAAACCTGCCTGCTTCCTGTTGACCTTGGGGGCCTATCCTTGTCCTCCCTGTAATTCAGATCTGGTCATTATCCAGGGATGGGGCTCTTTCTCATGCACAGAGGGTCACGAGGTTTACAGTTTGGTCCTCACAGTGGCCCTGGGGGCAGGCAGAGCTGTCCATTGCTGCTTTCCAGATGAATAACCCACAGCATCCCTGAGTTCCTGGGGCTCGTGAGGGGTGGCAAAGTGAAAGTGAAAGTTGCTCAGTCATGTCTGACTCTTTGAGACCCCATAGACTATATACTTTATGGAATTCTCCAGGCCAGGATACTGGAGTGGGTAGCCTTTCCCTTCGCCAGGGGATCTTCCCAACCCTGGGATCAAACCCAGGTTTCCCACATTGCAGGCAGATTCTTTATCAGCTGAGCCACAAGGGAAGCCCAAGAATATTGGAGTGGGTAGGCTATCCGTTCTCCAGGGGATCTTCCCTACCCAGGAATCAAACTGGGGTCTCCTGCATTGAAGGTGGTTCCTAACCAACTGAGCTATCAGGGAAGCCCAAGAAGGGGTGCTGGGGTTCAAATACAACCCTCTTGACACCTCAGTTGGCTCTCTTTCCATTGTCTGAGGGCCCTAGGATGAGTCCTGGCGTGGTCAGCTGGGGCTGAGCTAGCAGAGCAGAGAGAGGGCAGAGCCAGCATTCAAACTCAGGCAGCTAGTGGGGTGTGGCTTCTCCAAACAGAACAAAGAGTGTGGACCTTTGCAAGGAGAGCCTGGAACCCAGCAGCTCAATGGTGAGTTGGCAAGGCAGGGTCCGAGAGGTGCCGAACACCTGGGGCCTGCCCAGCTCCCGGGGTCTGACTGGAGCGTTGAGCATGAAATGGTCCAGCTCTGTGCATGCTTTCCAGTGTCTGAACCAGACCTTAAGCCAGGCAGTGACTGGGATGGAGCCCATATTTCCCAGTGGGAAAGGATGGGTAGACTCTGTAGTGCCAGACTGGTTCTTATACAACTCTAAAGTAAAGACATTCCCTTTTCTATCATTATAAACGTAATCTAACCACAACAGGGGCTTCCCAGGTGGTGGTAGTGATAAAGAACCCTCCTGGCAATGCAGAAGACATAGAGATGCAGGTTCAATCCCTGGGTTGGGAAGATCCCCTGGTAGAGGGCAGCAGTTTGATCCTCCAACCCATTCCAGTATTCTTGTCTGGAGAATCCCATGGACAGAGGAGCCTCGGTGGGCTACAGTCCAGAGTCAGACATGACTGAAGGGACTTAGCACGCATGCATGCATGCAACCACGGCATAGAAAATGTAAAAATAAAATAAACAACACTTAAAACTTTTGCTCAAATTCCAGGCGAGCAGAATCATTTCTTTCAGTGGCTGCAGCAAAACTAAGACAAGCAAGGCTTGGTGCAGAGTGAAGGCCCAAGGTACACTTTCCATTTGGGCATCAGGAGCCCAGAGAAGGAGAGAGGCTGGGAGATGAGCGTTCTAGGGGCAGAGGTTTGGGGCAGGAGCTGGAAGTCAGGGGCTGGGGCAGTTGCATCATTTTGTTTTCATCCCAGTTAGCAACCCACCTCTGACTCCTCCAAGGGAAGAGAAAGAGACCCAGGACAAGGTGATGTTGCCTGCATCCCAGCACACCTGGTGCTCAGTGGCGATGACCAGAATGAGGGCTTGGCCCCAGTGCCCAGTAGGCAGGGAAGCCGACTTCTGACTTCCACTCACTCCAGGTGAAGGGGAGCCCAAGCGTGGAGCGCGTGTGTGGAGGTCCCGGGCCCAGGCCCCTGGTCGGGGAGCCCATACCCTTTCTGGTGAGCAAGTGAGTCATCATGGGAGCCAGCACCTTATCCCTCAGGAGTTGGGGGGCAGCAGGAACAGACCCTCCTCTCTCTCCCAGGGAGGAGTCCTGGATGAGGAAGAAGGTCTTCCTCACAAGGGGGCTTGGAGGCTGACCCTGTAATACTTTTGAGGGATCATCTCAGCCCTGAGTTAGTTGGACTGGAGGGTCATTGTTCTCCCTGGAGCTGGTCAGTGTGGGCCTCCTCCCCCGTTAGGGTGCTGTGGGGCTCTTTCCTTAGGCTTGGCATCAACCCGTGTGTAATGAGCTCTAGTCTGTGTGGCTCTGATCGGGGAGGTAGGGGCAGGGCGTAGGGGAGGGGTGGTGCAGGGCCAATGGTTGTGCACCCACAGCAGCCCTTGGGCCCTTCAGGAGTGTCCCAGGGTGACGTGCTCACCCCATTCTTCCCCTCCACTGCGATTCTGTGAGCAGGGCCTCCCCTACCCTCACTCTCCCCAGGGGAGGAGAGGCGTGTGCAGAGAGAAGGTACTGGGAACCAGAGTTGGGGACCAGTTTCCCCAGTGGTGTGCTGGGCCCAGGCTCTCTGAATCTAGGTCTGGTTCTGGAAGAGCGGAAACCCAGAGTCTGCACATGGGGCCACCATGCAAGCTGGTGGTGGTGCATGCCTTTAGGGAACTGGGAGGTGTGAGGCTTCAGGCAAGCAAACATGGGCTTCCACCCGCCCCAGTTGGGGGCCACATCCCCCTCCCGTCGTCTCTGCCAGCCCAGCATACCTGGGATGGTGCAGAGGTCAACACCCCTGGTGGAGGAGTGGGTCCCCTCCCAGCACCCCAGCAGCCAGAGCCAAGCCTCCCACATAAAACCCCCGCCTCTGAGAGGCTCTTCAGACTGAACCTGGGACCTGCCCCTTAGGATCCCCTGGAGGAGGGTATGGCAATTCACTCCAATATTCTTGCCTGGAGAATCCCATAGACAGAGGAGCCTGGAGGGCTACAGCCTTAGGTTGCAAAGAGTCGAACACGATTGAGTGATTAACACTCCTGGGAGACTCTTCAGATTGAACCCAGGACCTCCCCCTAAACGTCTCTACCCTGGACCTTGGGCTAACCTGCCCCCACCCACAAATTAAGCCTTTTTAGATCCTAGAGATCTTTCTTCACACTTGTGTGTAATTTAAAAGATGCTAGCCACACAATCACCCCACCCAGGGGCGAGCCTGCTCCCTGATTAAGAGTTCCAGACCTGGGAATGACTGTGGCCAGATTCCCTCCTCTCTCGTGCCTGGGGCCCCGAGCCGGGCTCTGCCCATTCACAGGCCGCCTGCCGGGTGTGCACGTTGACAAGGAAGCTTTTCTGCATGTTTTGCCTGTAATTGCTTGACCAGTTTCGTCTGAGATGCCTTGTGCACCTGGGGCCTCCTCCTGCCTTGGCGAACGCTTCCTCCAGCCCCAGATGCACGTGGGGTCCCACAGGCCGCAGCCCAGCAGGAAATACTGACATGGCCACCTCTGGTGCTGGCCCTCTGCCGTCTCACCCGGGTACACCGGGCAGCATGCGCCTTTCATTCCGTTTTGAGAGGGGAAATTAAACTGAGGGATGAAGTCGAGCCCAAACCTGCCATGCAAATAGCTGACCTTTGTTTTGAATATATTAAAAGAGGCTGAGACCAGATTGTGGGGCTTCCAGCTGCCTGAGTGTCCGTCTCCTCTCTGGTGTTTTCAGGAGACTCACAGGGATGTGCAGCAGGGTGGGGATGGGTAGAGGAAGAGCTGCTGGGCTGGCTTTGATGCCATGCACCAGGACTGTGAGGAGGAGAGAGCCACAGTGTGGTCCAGGGGGCCCCTCTCCTCCAAGGTAGCAAGCTGAGAGATGTGATCGGCACCAGAGGTATTGTTGGGGCCCAGGAGGGCCCTGTGACTGGATCCCAAACATGCTGTGCCAGCTCTGGGCTTGTCTCAGGGGTGCAGGCCACCTGAATGCCAGCCCTCCTGATCTCCATCCTCAGCAGCTGGAAGGAGATGGTTCCTTGACAATATGGGAGGTTGTGTTGTTCTGTAGGAAGGTAGGGGCTGATTTAGTGCCAATCAGGCTAGGTTAGACTTAGGTAACAAATAAACTGCCAATCTCAGGGCCTTAAAGATAAAGATTTATGTACCAATTGTGCCAAGTCTGGCAATGGGGTTGAGATGGGGAGCAACCCTCTTCCATCAGATAATGGCACTGGAGGGGAGATATGGTCTCTGAGGTCACCAGGGCAAGCAGAGGGTCACACCAGATGTTTTTAAAGAGAGGGTTCTGGAGATGGCCTTATCCCTTCCCCACTCATTCTGTCTGCCTGAATTCAGATGCATGATCCCAGTCAACTACGAGGGAGGATTCAGGGGTCTTCATGGATGGGCAGAAAGAGGACATTGTGTTTTAAACTCGGAACGTCATGTCTGCCCCACTTAGGATCCAGCCTAGGAAGGCAGTCAACCCAAGGGTGCTGGTAATTAGCAAGAACCCTGCCTTGACGGGTGAGCCTCAGGAGACCAGAGTCTAGGCCCTGGCTTCAGCTGCCTCTGGACATGTAGAGCCTCCTTTCAGAGCTATCTTCAGAGGCTCCAGGTCTGCTTTCTTAGAAAGGACAGTCCCTAGCTCCAGTGCCTTCAGGGAATTTCCAGCTGGAAGACTCAGGGTTTTATGTCTAAGGTTCTCCTTTTGCACAAATGTGTTTGTCTTTTCCTTAAACATTGAGCAATTAAGAAGAAATAAACATATGTTTATTTATCCAGCAAATATCTCCTGAACACTCTTCTAAGCCAGGCATTGCTAGGTGCTGGGATTATAGAAACAATAAAGGCTGGAGTTTACTCTCAAGGGTAGCAAATGTACAACAGCCATCCACAGATGCTGGAATGATAGTGGGTGCAGATGTTCAGGGGCACAGAGGAACTCTCTCACCTGATCTTGGGAAAGGAGTGGTTAATACAACCTCTGAGAAGAGTCAATGGCTGAGTTGGATCATAACAGACACACAGGACTTAGCCAGACTCAGGGGAAGCCAATTCTGGCAGAGGAACAGAGTGGGCTTGTCCGCAGGCAGAGAGAGGGCGAGATACCTTCAGAAACTAATGTGTTTGGAATGACAGCACCTCATCCCCAGGATGGGAAGAATGAGAAGTGAAAATGAAAGTCACTCCATTTTTGCGACCATGATACAGTCCATGGAATTCTCCAGGCCAGAATACTTGAGTGTGTAGCCTATCCTTCTCCAACAGATCTTCCCTACCCAGGAACTGAACCTGGGTCTCCTGCATTGCAGGTGGATTCTTTACCAACTGAGCTATCAGGGAAGTCCATTAATGAATTAATGATGATGCCAAAAAAGAAAGCCAACCCAGATGCTCGAGAGTCCCCTGGCTACCCTTAGGTGTCTGGATTGTTATCAGATTGTATTTAAAGCAGGAGAGAAAAGGATGGTGACCAGACCTGTGCTTTAAAAAACCTTAAGGGAGGGATTCTCTGGCGGTCCAGTGGTTGAGACTGCCACCACCAATGCAGGGGACTTGGTTTCAGTCCCTGGTTGGGGAACTAAGATCCCACACGCTACAAGCCACGGCCAAAAGATTCAAAAGGCAGTAATAATAAAATAAACAAAGTTTTTAAAAAAAAAAAAAAGCCACAAGGACTGTTGGTGGAGGATGGACAAGAAGGATGAAGCTGGGGGCAGAGGACCAGTTGAGATAATGTATGTGGGAGGCATGATTTTGGGGTGGATGTGCAGATGGAGGGAGGCAGATTTTGAGAAACAACTAGAGCAACAGACGCAAAAGCCCTGCTGTGAGTTACGGGGATGGACGTGGGGACAGGCAGATGGCTTTCTCTGAGAGAGGGAATTCCTGAGAATGCATGTCTGGGCAAAAGAACAATGTGTTGATTTAAGGATGTACCATGTTTAGGTACCTTCAGGCAGCAGGATGGTGGGCGTGGTGCAAGGCGAGGGAGGCTCCAGGAAACGTGGCTGAATGAGGTCATCCAGGGACAGCGTGGAGGGTGGGAAACGAACAGAAAATAGGGGCCCTCTTAAAAATGAGCCAAGAAAGACAGGAGGAGGGGTGGCAGAGGAAGGAGGAAGAATGAGAGAACATAATGTCACCCAGACTGCACAGAGGAGCTTTCCAGAAGGTCAGCTCTGCCAAGGAGGGTCGGGAGGGGCTTTAAGGAAGACATGGGTGTAAACTTCCCATTGGATGGACCAAACAGGTCCTTCTCAACCTCAGTGAGAATGACCCCAGACAAGTGACCGGAGCCACACGGGAGCAGATGACAGAGCAGGAGCGGGGACCATGACCCCAGGCGCAGCCAGCTCTCCTGAGAACAACAGTTGGAAAAGTTTGTGAGGATAATCAAAGGGAGGTTCATTTTTGTTTTGATGATGTTACTATTGAGTAGATGAAAAAACAACTTTTGTTACTATTGAATACAATTTTTGTGGCATGGTGTAAGCTATGAAGCATAGCAATGAAATTAAGTGAGCCCACCATCCAACTTAACAGGGACAGTCATCTCTGCTTCCGGTGGACCTGCGGGCTTAGCCCAGGCTGTGGGGGTCGAGTATCCAGCAGAGGGGACAGTGCCAAGATAGGGGACAGCTGTTACCAGGGCCCTGTCCATCACAGCCTGGATTGGGTTGGCCCAGGCTCTGGCTCTGTGGCACTAGAAGTTGGC
Organism: Oryx dammah; assembly: GCF_014754425.2. NCBI lineage: Eukaryota > Metazoa > Chordata > Mammalia > Artiodactyla > Bovidae > Oryx > Oryx dammah. Next base: position 74,590,188 of record NW_024070209.1, on the reverse strand, counting down.
ACCTAGGTCTGGATGAGAAAGGACCAGAGTGGTATCAGGCTTAATATAAGTTTGTAAAATAAAGTGGTCCATTTAGTAGCCAGCAATTCCAGAGCCCCCAGCCCGAGCTGAGCTGGACTGGCAAGGTTAGGAAGGTGAGCCAGGAGCTGTCCTTGACCTCCAGGAGCTCACACCCTAGACAGAAAGTGTGTGGAGAAAGGAAAAGAATCAAAGAGAACCACATCGTGCCTGAGCTGGGAGCAGAGCTGGGGATGTGATGTGCAGGGGGACAACACCTCAATCTGCCCCTGGCACCCTAGCACTAACTTCTCCCCCTCTGCCTGTGCCTCACTGAGGCCTCGCCCACTGCGACAGGTTTTCTTATATCTTTACATCCTTCCTGACTGAGGGTGACTGGTGCAGAGCCAGGCAAGTCATGGTCATGCTGAGCAAAATTCGATCCCTGATGATACAGGAGGCCCTCGGGGTATCTGGTATGTCTAGGTCTCCATGACAACATGGAGGGCCTTATGTTTGGATATTCGGGAAAGCTGCATGGAGACGGTCTGGTTCACAGAGCCTGGGGAGCCCGGGGGACTCTGGTGCCAGCAACTGAGTCGCAGGTTATAAAAGAAAACTCCCAACTCCCTAAAGCTTAACACCTCGGACTTGAGTCCTACACTGAGTCACAGTCTGGAGGCCAGAGATCCTGGCCACATTCTCACCTTCTAGCTTTTGGACCTTGAGGGAATCACTTATTCTTAATGAGTTCCCTGGCCCATAAAGTGAGGATGACCTTGCCAACTCACAGGCCACTCTAAGGATCAAATGAGATCTGTTGTCAAGGTCCTCGTTCACCGCAAAGTGAGTCTCCCGACATGGCTGTTTCACCCTACATAGGGTTGAGGATAACAGGGCCTGAGGGGTCCACAGGATCTTGTTTTCACAGCAGGGATCGGGGGATAAGTCCTAGTCGTAATTATCAGGCACACGTCTGCATCGTCCAGGGCAATGTGATGCCACCGAACAGAAAGCATCACTTTAAACTATGACTGGGTTCAAATCTCATTGACTACACTTCTCCCATGTGATCCTGGACAAATCATATTCCTCATCTGTGATGGGGCTAATGATCCATGCTTTGTGGGCTTGCTGTGAATATGAAATGAGCTAATGGTTTTGTGCCCAGAGAAGACGTTTAATGGGTACTGACGGCCATGGCTGTCCTCGCATCCTGGTGGGGCTGCCCTTTGTTTAAACTGCCCTCCTCTCCACTCTGTGCCCGCAGGTCCAGCCTCTGTTTCCCCGTGAGGAGCAGCCACGGCCCAGCGAGATGTCCCGGCACCACAGCCGATTCGAAAGAGATTACCGGGTGGGCTGGGACCGCCGAGAGTGGAGTGCCAATGGGACGCATGGGACCACCAGCATCTGCAGCGCCACTGCTGGGGCAGGGGGCAGCTCTGCCAGCAGCCTCAGTGCCCGGCCCGGCCTCCTGCCGCTGCCCGTGGTGCCCTCCCGACTGCCCACACCTGCCACGGCCCCCACGCCCTGCACCACCGGCAGTGGAGAGGCCATCACCAGCCTCGTGGCCAGCTCCACCCCCGCCACCACCACCAAGGTAAGACCCCTCTGGTGTCTGCTGCAAGCAGGAGCCGGGCGGGGGGCCCTGCTCCCCCACAGTCCCTGGCCAGATGCTTCCTTCTCCAGAGTACGGGTGTCCCTGGGGCCGCGCCAGGCAACTGTTAAAGTCCACGTGGTTTTAGTTTCCATAAAGCCTCTCTCTCTGTGACTAACTTGTGGGAAGACAAGCGGATGCTGAGGCCATGTGTTGCCCTCTGTCACATGGACAAAAGACATTTAACCAGAAAAAGGGCTGTGAAACTCTAAGGTGGTGATACAGGGTCTCTAAGTGGGTGACTGTAGATGGGTAAGACCCTTGGGGGCTCCGGTGACAAGTTTGCAAAAAGATTCTGCCCAGCAGTTGGTCCTAAATGGCCATAAAACTGCTGCGTATCTACCAGCATTCGTATCAAGCATGCGCACACCCAGGGTCCCCTCCAAGCCCCAGACAGCCCAGTGACATCAGTACTTTTCTCCAGTTGAGGACTCCGAGGAACCAAGTCTATGGGAGAGGTCCAAGGGGCGCCTTCCTGGAGGAACCCAGGGCTCGGGGGCGTCAGTTTCAGGTCACCTTTCCCTCTTCCAGAAGTGGCTCCAGCCCCCAGAAGCAACAGCAGAAAGCAGTCTGGGTTACCAACCACGACCATGGAAGTGAAAATGTCGCCAAGGCTCCTGCCTGGCTTCCAGCCGAGCTGGTGTCCCTCAGGCCACTCAGAGCCCCTGGAGGGACGGGACCCAGGCTGGTGGCAGGAAGCCTGTTCACGGCCATCCGGTGTCCTGGGCAAGCAGGCGCTCTGCAGGTCCCTTCACCTCTGCCAGGCATTCAGAGCTGCCTCCTAGGAGCCATCTCAGGGCCAGCGTGTGTGTGTGTGTGTGTGTGTGTGTGTGTGTCTAGTCTTTTGTGCTTTCATAAAAGTTGCAGGAAAAGTTAAAGGCAGGGGAGCCCCAGCCCCAGCCATTGTGAGGTGGCGGTGGTGTTGGAAAGTGGCGCTCCAGGTGTGCTGAGCCTTTGTCTCGGCGATTTTCAAAGCTCCCTTTCAGCCCCGTTTCCCATTAATAACTATGAGTGCTGCCGGCGCAGTGCCCGACAGAGGCCCGAGACAATGGAGCCGTTGGAGGCCAGCTTGGAGCGCACTGACATCTTCGGCAGTGCCTTATTGATTTTATTTTCCTGTTATGAAAACACCACCCCACTGAGGTGGAAAGGGAAGGAATGTTGGACAGGGGAGAGGAGACGGAGGCTTAATGTGGGCACGAGGCCCCTGGACCAGCCAAACACATTCCTCCCCAGGCGCCAGCCCCCAGGACGGCTCCGGGGGCAGTGACCTCGGCCCAGGGGACCCAGCCGGCCGCATCTGGCAGCTGCTCAGCTAAGCCAGCTGTTGGCCATGTGGAGGATGGCAGCATCTGGAGCTGATGGCCGGGGTTCCAGGTGGGGAGGGAGGAGCTGGGCCTGGGAGCCCTCTTGATGGTTTCCACCCTCTCAAGGATGGAGGCCTTTTTAGGGACAGTGTCAGGCTGGGCCTCAGGCCGGGGTTTGGGCTCTGCCAAGCCAGGGAAGTGGAGGGGAAACTCAGGGAGGGCCTGCCCTGCCCACACGGCTCCTGCTTTGCTCTCAAGCAGCTTGATATTCATCATCTCTATCTGGCTGGGCCCCAAACCACAGCATACAGAGGAAAGGAACCCAGCCTCAGACAGAAAACAACAGCTGGGCAAGAAAAAGCTGGGCAGCTAGGAGGGGAGAGGGGCCAAAAGTTTACGCCTGTGTGGACAGCCAGCTCTTTGGCACACCTTCCCCCGTAACCATCCCCAGCCCAGTTTCACACCTGCAGAGGCTTGTCCAGTCAAGCAAAGTTGTCTGACTGCACCCTGGATTCCTGGGGTGCTCAGAAGAATGGGGCAAGGGGAGTGGGGGTGGGCAGGGAGGACAAAATACAGCAGTGGCTTCCGTCTGGGGCCTTGGGACTGAACTTGGGCTCTGGTTCCATTCTGCCATTCTGGCCTGTCGATCCCCTAGACTCCTGTCCCGAGTCTAATTGTCTAAGCCAAGACAGGACCACATCAAGTGACAGGCAAGCCAGTAGGAGGTATCTGTGGTTTCTCTGGTCGACCAATTGTGTCTTCCCTGAGCAGCCAAGGTTTGGCTCTTGCCCTCAGGGAACTCATGGGCCAGGATATAACAAATCTGCGGCCTGGATGGTGCAACCAAGTAACCCGAGGATGCCTCTCCCGTTGAGGCTGTTGGCAGAGGCCGCTTTGTGGAGTGGAGGAAGACAGACTCTGTAGCCAGACTGCCTGGATTTGAATTCCATTCTATCTCGTGCTGGCTAGTGACCCTGGGCCAGTTGCATAACCTCTCTGGGCCTCACTTCTGTAACACGGGAATAAGTGGTTGTACCTGCCTGTCACAGTTGTGAGGATCATGTGAGTTAAAACTCGTGTAAAGAGTTCAGAATCATGTCAAGCCTGGCACATGTCCTATAGAGCAGTATGCTCATCATCATTGTCCCCGTCTCCCAGGGGAAGCCTACGGAACAAGGCCACACCCCTGTAAGGAAAGGTGATCATTTTCTGGCCTCACCAAGAGGAAAAGGTAAGGCTTCAGATGAGAAAACAAGAGCTAGGCCCCAAGCAGGCAGGGACAGGAACTGAGTTTGTGAGTGGTTAAGCCTCAGGCTGGGCTCCCCAGCGGGCAGTAAAGAACCCGCCTATAAATGCAGGAGACATAAGAGACCCAGGTTTGATCCCTAGGTCAGGAAGGTCCCCTGGAGGAGGGTATGGCAACCCACTCCAGTATTCTTGCCTGGAGAATCCCATGGATGGGGAGCCTGGTGGGCTACAGTCCATAGGGTCGCAAGGAGTCAGGCACAACTGAAGCGACTTAGCATAAACACAGCCCTAAGCTGACCTTGTGACATGACCATGGTGACATGTCAGCAAGACGGGCTGGAGGGAAGGGGCCATCCAGTGGGCCTCAAACAGAGACTGAGTTAGCACCTTTTGTCAGCCATAGGCCCTTTCTTCCAAGAAAGCCCAGTGACTTTTTTTTTTGGCTGCATCCGGTCTTCACTGTGTCATGAGGGATCTTTCATGGTGATGCATGGACTCTAGACGTAGCACGCAGGCTCAGTAGTTGTGGTACACCCGTGTAGTTGCTCCGTGCTGTGGGGGTAATCTTACTTCTTAAGGATTGAACTTAGGGATTGAGCCCAAGTGCTCTGAATTGGAAGGTGGATTCTTAACCACTGGACCACCAGGAAGGTCCTGAAAACCCAGTGTCTACACAGGGCAGAGGCCCCCTCTGGTGGACGACCTGGGGAGGCAGGTAGCTGCATGGAAGCCAGAAGCAGAGCTGTGGGTTTCACTTCCTTTTGTGTATTCCTACCGCCCTGCCCCACGTGTGGCTCACACAGTGGCCTGCAGTGCAGGAGACCTGGGTTCAATCCCTGGGTCAGGAAGATCCCCTGGAGAAGGAAATGGCAACCCACTCCAGTATTCTTGCCTGGGAAATTCTGTGGACAGACGAGCCTGGTGGGCTAGAGTCCACAGGGTGGCAGAGTCAGACACAACTGAGCAACTAACACTTTCACCACTCCACTTTCACTTTCACCACCCCATATTGGTAAATGTTGTTTGAATGTCCTGGCCTGGCTTCCTCTGTAGAGGGTCTAGTGCTGCGTGAGCCAGAACCACCCCTGAGATGACAAATCTTGGCACTGTCAGGCCTTAGCATCTGCAGTGGGCTGGACGTGGAGCAGGGGGAGTGTCACACAGTCTGCGGGCGGCAGGCACCCCCATATCCCAGGCTGTCACCACCCATGTAGAGACGGCAGCCCCTTCATCTGCCCTGCCCAGTGTGGGGCTGCTTCTGCCCAGGGTTAGGGGCAGTCCTGGCTCTCCAGGACGAGGAAGGCTGGCTGTGCTCCCAGTGGCTGCTCAGGGAAATGATGACAATTTTTCTGTCACTGCAGCCTCCAGGCCTGAGTTGATCTTTTGGTTTCTTCCTTTTTCCAGAGCCTGAAGATTTCTTGCATGTTTTAGATGCAAGGCTGAAAGGCCAGTTGGACAAACACAACTCCTGGGTGACTGAAGCATGGGGAGGGCCTAGCCAGATACACACCACACACACACACAAACACACACACACACACTCACACCACACACACACACACACTCACTCACACACACAGTCCAACACACACACACACACACACACACACACACTCCTTGCTCAGACCGATAAACTGCTTCCCTGGGGCATAGGTCAGCTCTTAATCCTCTAGGACACAAGTTTCCAGAGCCCAAGAAAAGTAAGCCTGCAACCCCACCCCTTTTTTTGTAGGTCAGAAGAGTGAGACTGAGAAAAAAAAAGACTTGCAGAGGTCACCTAGGGAATGAGAAACAGAACCAGCCTGGGCTTGCTCCTTCCCCAGCCCAGGCTGCCTGGCACAATGTGTTCACCATGGTAACCAACATTGCAGCATTGTTATAACTTTTCCCATCCCCTCATCCACCTAGCTGACAGTGGACACTGAATTTTGGCAAGAAAATGGGTATATTTACCTCTTGTGTTATAGGGAGAAAAAATCTAGGCTGAAGATTGTGTCAACTCAACATTGCACAGCTGGTGAGAACTTCAAGCCCTTGAGTCCAACAGAAATGGGTTTGAATCCTGTGTCTACCGCATAGGAGCCAAGGACCTCTCCAAGCTTCAGTTTCTTTGTCTGTAAAATGGGAATGATAATGATATGTTTCTCATGAAAGTGTAGTGAGAATTGGTTAAACTAATATGTGCAGAAAAGCTTAGACTAGTACCTGCCACTTGTTAAACACTCAATAAAAGTTCATTTTGAAAACGTAAATGAGAAACTGAGTTCAACAGAGTATTCATATATTTGGGGGAGACCAATCCCCCTGTTGTTGGGAGCCAGTACTCTGGCTCTAGGCTCCAGGCAGTCAAGGGCCCAGGGGGAGAGTGCCGCTGAGAAGCACAAAGGCTACCAGGCCTGTTTATGGAATAGAAAGGAAGCTCCACAGCCCTACAGTTGCTGCTGCATGAAATTTAAATTATTCTCAACAAACCTGCTTGACAGATGAAACAGAAAAGGGATGGCTTCATAAAATGCAATTTTGTTCCTGAAAGAATGGACTTTGCAGGATCCTTGCTGATGTCTGTGAAATGTATCGGGGGCCTTTTCTCCACATGGTCAGGAGCACTCATGCTGAAACATTCCCGTCGTTCCTCAGAGCTAAACCCTTGAAAATAAATCTAAGTCGGGAAGAGAGAGACTTCGCCTGTGTCCCAGGCCTAGGGAAAACCAAAAGAGGCCATGGAATCTGCAGGCTCTGTCCTCAGATTGTTTGACATTTATGGGCATTTGAGGCTTTCAGGGGGGACCTAATGACCCCAGAGACAATGACTTCCTCACATGACCTAAATTCTTTGGAGAAATGTTCCTCTTGTTGGGGGGGATGATCTGGGGTTTCTATGGGGAATCATGAGAATGACCACAAGACCACCAGCAGAGGGGGCACCCTCTCCTGTGGTTCTGGGGGTCCAAGAATGGATAGAAAGGCAGCTTTTGCACAGTTGCAGAATGAGAAGTAGTCGTCTCTCTCCTCCTGTTTCCATGTTGAAAACCAAGGGCCGCAGTAGGCTCAGTAAGTTGGGAGAACCACTCAAGCCCCTTTTACGGCACATCTCCAGACTGTGTGTGCTTCCCCAGAAGGCCGTTTCTTGCCCCACGAACAAGGATTTGTGATCTCCCTTGTGAGGCATTACCAGGCACTGATAATGCATCATGAGACGACTTGTGTCTGTTCGTGCCCAGCTAATGGGTTTCGCCTGCACTTTAAGTGGCAGCCACAGTTCAGGTTGCATCCTCATTGACTTAAAATCCATCCATCAGTCACGAAGTGTGTGCAAAATTGAAAAATGTCATGATTGCCCAAGCATCTGTTCCAAAGCCTATAGTTCGGGCAGGGTAGATTTGAGTGGCTTGATTTCTTAGACTTTTGATGAAAGGGACAAAGAGAAGGGAGAAGGTTATACGTGTTACCGTATTCGTAAGGGATGAACCATATCTATATAGAAAGGCAGCTGTGGATTCTGAAGGCAGGTTGTGAGATGGGCTTGACTGGAGACAGTTGTGTATAGAAGTTAGCTTTTGCTTCGTAACAACCATCCCAATATTTAGTGGCATAAAACCATCTCAGTTCTGTGGGTTTGTTGTCAGTTCTGGACTGGGTTCTCTCATTTGCATGGTGGCTACTTGCTGGTGGCTCATTCTAGGATGGCCTCACTCACACACCTGTGCTTAGCGGTCTGTTGGCCGAGACATCTCAGTTCTTCGTGTGGCCTGTCATCCTCTGTACAGCTTATTGCAGGCTTGCACACTGGAAGGTCTCAGACTTCCAGGAGCAGTAAGAAGTCAAGGCTCAGGGCACAAGTGCCTCTGCTTGAGGAACTTTTGCTAAAATCTTTTTGGTCAAAGCAGTCACAAGGCCAAGTCAAATTCAAGTGGGAGAAAGGTCCTACCTCTGGTTAGAAAGTGCTTCACCACATTGCAAAGAGGCAGACACAAAAGGACAGGAAGGCTTCGGGTTAATTTTTGCAATATGTAACACCCCCCCCCCGCCGCCGCCGTGCTGTCAGCACACTTGCATTAACATGGTTATTCACTCTCTAGCTTCTGGCCAAGGCTTGCATTCCTCAAGCAGAAGGAATAGGACCAATCCGACAAACCAATCTACATGGCCTGGCGGGCAAAACCAACAGGGAACCGGCATGACTTATACATACCTGCGTGACACCCAAGCCATCCACACCAAGAGCTGCCCTAGGGAGATCTGAAAGGAGACACCTGGTGAGGATGCTGTTGCCATGGAGAAGGCAGTGCAGCTGGCCCCCAGGGAACCTTGCCCGATGCAGTTACCTTGAGAATGCCCCACTGGCAGGTCTTGGACCTCAGCCCTCAAGGCTCCAAGGCGTAATCCCATCACTGCCTCAGAGCTGGTGGGACTGAGACACTGCTCTTCCCAGAAGATTCTCAAAGACAGATGCTAACCTACTGATTCAGAATCAAAAATTCACCCCCAAGGAGACCAACTTCGTGGACTTTGCCCAGTGAGAATCCACATAAGAAAACAAATTTAGACCAGAAGACTTTCTGAGGAGCCTAAAATCAGGAAAGGGAGCCAGTTACATGGTGCAAATATACAATAACTGCGGATCGGACAGAGTCCAGGCTGTTTCTCCCTAATAGGATAAATCCCGCGCCATTCCCAAAAAAAGCCCTTGGAAAGACCTCTTCTTAAATTAAATTAGGTTTTCTGCAAACAGCATCATTCAAGATGAACATAAATCTACTTCTTATTCAGTTTTAATGGTTTTCCTTGTTTCATTTAATTACTCATGTTGCAATTAAACAATTTTTTTTTCATTGTAGAAGGACAGTATTTTAGCTACATTATGGGTTAAATAGGCTTTGGAGAACTAGCCTGGGAATCTCATCACCATTTATAACATTGTTTTTTTATAGGGAAAGTATGTTCCAAAATCTAAACAGCCAAATTACAAATGAACTTTAAGAACCCAGCCCATTTGTTAACTGGAAATTGTCTGTAATGCTAAAAATAACTCAGGGAAGCATGCATAAAAAGGAGAGCTGATTGCCCCTTGGTCTCACTTGTTCACCATCAGCATCTATGGATTCAGTTTTGTTTCAATGAGGAGAATCACCTCCAGACTCAGACAGACCATACCCCTGCTTTACCCACTGTTGTGCCACAGGTGGCCACTTGGTCTTGAGTCTTCCCAGAGCTTCATGCCACCGTGAAGGGCCATTGTGGAGTCCCTGCCGAGTAACACTGAGGTAACATAGCAGATTATCCATTTGCACACCGTATTCACTGCCCTAAAATGAAGGCTTAGGAGAACTCTGTGCGGCTCTGCTGCCATGTCCAGAGGCCCAGGCACATTCACTTGCACTGGGAATCTGTACCTCTAGAACTCGTAGGCAGGAAACCTCATTTTCCTCTGGCAAATAAAGAGCCATGACTGGGACTTCCCTGGTGGTCCAGTGATTGACTCTATGCTTCCACTGCAGGGGGCACAGGTTTGATCCCTGGCTAGGGAACTAAGATCCCAGCATGTCTTGCAGTACAGCCATAAATAAATAAATAAATATAAAAAATAAAGAACCGTGAGAACCCAGCAGAGCATCAGCCTACGTTCAGAGAAGCCTGCCACACACCTTTCTTGATGATCAGGGTAGGAGTCCGGCCTCCCCAGCCTCCCCTCTCCTGATGTTTCATGAGATGATGGATAGGTGTTTTGTGCTCCCTAGCACCATAACAGGGGTCCTGGGAGCCCAGAAGGAAGCAAGGTGCCCACTCCAATCACAGAAGGCCAGTCATCAGCACCTCTATCCAAACTGCTAGCTGATGATGACTACAGTCCCCTGAGGAAAGCACTCTCTGTTACCTCATGACCCCTTCCTTGCCAGACATGCTCCGAGGCCCAAGCAGCTTGGTTAAGTTTGCTGTCCTCTTTTGTTTCTAGAAGGCCACAGGGGTTTCCCCATGCCCCCACCCTGTGGGGCTGCCAGCAGAGTGCTCCATGCTCTGCCCAACTCAGCACGAGACTAGCATCAGATAAGAACCAGATTCTTGACCTGCTCCTTAAAGAACTCCTTCACCAGGTGAGAAGTGGCCCTAAAGCCAGCAGGCTAGGGGATAGGAGGTAGAAACAGGGAAGTAGAATGGCCAAGCCTGTGAGTGGGTCGGGTGGCCCTTGCTGTGAGGGTGCAGAAGGTGGAGATCCACACCAGACTTGACAACGTGACCTTTGAGGTCTGTGGTGGGGGTTGCTGGCTGTCTACCCAGCCTCAGTTCTGTTCAGGCAGCCACCACTTCCCATACTTTGGGAAAGCAAACCCTGGTCCACACTGGGATTATGGTGCTTCAACACCAGGCGTGGCAATCCCATTTCCCTTCCCCCGTCATTGGTTCAGGAAGGGTCATGGACCCAGTGCTGGGCAGCGGAACACGAGGGTAATCCTATCTGGGGACTTGGGGAAAGGTTTTCTTGCCTCTAAGGAAGAGTCACAGAAAAAAGAAATCCTTCCCCTGGACATGGTCATGTCTGGACATGATGCCTAGGACTGCTATAATCATCATGCTACAAGCCTGAGGGTGAAGCCAAACACACAAGGAAGAGAAAAACAAGAGAATTCCAGCAATCTGGCACCAGAGCCCGAATGCTGCAGCCCTGCTTGCCTCTGGGCTTTTGTTACCTGAACTAATACCTATGCTGGTTGTATTTTTAAAATAAATTATTTTTAATACTGTCTCCGCAGCATAGACAGTTCCCAAGCAACAGTATAGATGTCTTCTTCCACCTCCCAGACCTCGCCTGCCACACTGGTTGCTAAAGATGGGCGCAGTGGCCTTTGTGATGCTCTCTGCCTATTACTCATTGATTTCAGCTCTGCTGTGTGCAGGGCCTCTTCTGTCTGCTGCTTCCCTGAATGCCAACACCAGGGCACAGCTTGCCGCCCCTATACTTCATGGGGCTGTGTTTCTGTCTGAGTGGAACCCAGCACCTTGGGTGCCTGAGCCACGGGGTCATTTAGGAGCATCGCCCCTTTCACCCACTTCAGCCACATGAGAGGAGCTCTCAGGCTCCAGGGCCTCTGCCACTTGCCACTTCCTCCTACCAGAATTTTCATTCCCTCTCTTGCCTGCCCAGAAACACTCTTATTCATCCTGCAACTGAAACTCTAAATGTTAACACCTCTGTGGTGAAAAAAAAGGCTATGATTTCTTATTTCCCATGACACTTTTGTTTATGTCCATATAAATACCTATAATATATGGTACCTATCCATTTATTAATTTGTCTCCTTACTAGGCAGTGAACTCCATAGGAGTAAGGTCCACATGATACCCAGTATATAAAGGTTCTCAATAAATGTTTGAGGACAGAATGAATTTAGGCATGTGAATATTTATTCTTTTTGTTGTTCAGCTGCTAAGTCATGTCTGATTCTTTGCAACCCCATGGACTGCAGCACACCAGGCTTCCCTGTCCTTCATTATCTCTCGGAGTTTGCTCAAACTCATGTCCATTGAGTCAGTGATGCCATCCAACCATCTCATCCTTTGTCACCCCTTTCTCCTCCTGCCCGCAATCTTTCCCAGGAACAGGGTCTTTTCCAATGAGCAGGCTTTTCGCATCAGGTGGCCAAAGTATTGGAGCTTCAGCTGCAGCTTCCAATAAATATTCAGGGTTGATTTCCTTTAGGATTGACTTGTTTGATCTCCTTGCTGTCCAAGGGACTCTCGAGAGTTTTCTCCAGCACCACAGTTGGAAGGCATCAATTCTTTGGCACTCACCCTTTTTTATGGTCCAACTCTTATATTCATACATGACTACTGGAAAAACCATAGCTTTGACTATTCTGATCCTTGTCGGCAAAGTGATGTCTCTGCTTTTTAACATGCTCTCTAGGTTTGTCATATCTTTTCTTCCAAGGGACAAGCATCTTTTAATTTCATGGCTGCAGTCACCATCCACAGTGATTTGGGAGTGATTTATTCTTTTATTTAGCACCTATTGTGGGGGTAGGTAGGAATACATGCCTTTGACCTCATCTTTACCCATATCTATCTACATGGTGGATGAGTCTTCAAAGAAGAGTAATTTCAGTGTCTGCCTGTGATGGGGATGAAGATGAGACCTGCATGTGAGCCACACTGAGGGCTGTGTGGGCTCACTCTCTGTGTTGCAACTAACAAAGCCATGCTGGCTGTATGGATTCTGTGCATCGAGGTTTTCACCCTGGGTTCCACACCTCTTCCCTTCTCTCATTTGGAGTCCTGGGATCGAAACCTCTTCTCTCAAGTATTCATACCTCCTTGAGATTTTTCTCCCATTTACCTCTAATTCCCTGCAGTTTATGTTTGTTTCATTTAAAGCATTTGTGCAGTCATTACTTTGTTCCAGGCACTGCTCAACATTAACTTTTAATTTATTTACTTATTTATTTATTCGGCCGAGTCAGGCCTTAGGTTGCAGCATGCAGGGTCATCACTGCATCATGCAGGATCTTTCATTGCAGCACACGGACTCTCTAGTTGTGACTCAGGGGCTCCAGAGGGGGCGATCTCAGTAGTTTCAGCACATAGGCTTCGTTGCCCTATGGGCGCATGGGATCTTAGTTCTCTGGCCAGGGATCAAATTCACATCCCCTGAATGGCAAGGCAGATTCTTAACCCCTGGACCACCAGGGAGGTCCCCAACAGGAATTTTTTAAATTCTCATCGCAGGCCTCTGAGGTCATTATGATGACCTTTACTTAGAATGAGAAAGACCAGGGGACTTGTCCAAGATCACCAGGGCTGGGACTCAGCCCTGGGCAGTCCAACTCCAGGATCCAGGCATCTAGCTCTATATGGGCCCCCTTCACACAGTCCTCAGTGAAATCTGTTAACGTGAGTAACTGGCTGAACATCTTTCCATGAACATCTCCCCTGGAGTCAGCAGCATCTCCTAAAGAGATACCACAGGCTCCCCACTGAAGCAGGTAAGCTCATCAACAGCCTGAAACAACCAGGGATGTCAGGACCGAAGCATGTGTAGGACTGCATAGTTCAGCCCCACACCTCCCAGGGATGACGAGCCAAGCTGAACCAAGCTATGAGGAAGGTGCAGACACAGCTTAGACACAGGGTCCTGGGGAATACTAAGCCTCGAGACTACCTCTTCTCTTTCTCACGGTTTCTGTGTTGGTCTATGACATTGTGCACAGCTGGTGTCCACATTTATGGCTGTGTTCAGACTGCTCTGGCCTGTTCCACCCCAGAAGGCTAGTCTAGATTATCAAAACTACCCACAGGCATTGCCGGGTAGGCTTGGAGCAATACCAGCAATACCCAAGCTCAAGGGGGCACTCTTTCTTGGTGCCTCAGCTGTTCCCATGGATTTAAACATGGGCTGGGCCCTGGAGGTGCCATGGAATCCTGGCCTTTAACTTCAGATGGGATTGAAGCAGCCATGACTTATGACTGCCTTCCCTGTCGGGTCAGCACTGCTTTGGGGGAACAGAAAGAAGAGCAGGAAAAGGTAACTGTTACCATCTCCCTTCTGGGAGGCATTCTTCCCAGGAATAGGGGGAAGACCCCAGGTCAAAGGAAGGAGTTTGGGTTCAAGGCCCAAGTCCACGTTTCACTGGATGAGTGACCTCAAGGCGGGACACTTAAGCTCTCCAAGACTCCATTTCCTTACCTATAAGGTGGACACAATAGTGCCCACTTCACTGGACTGTTGTGAGGTCCACAAGAAAGAGCAAAGCAAAAACACTTTACAAAAATAAATGCCCTCATTCATAGAGACAGAAAGGAGCTCAGTGGAGGATGGGGAGTTACTATTTAATGGGTACACTTTCTGTTTTGGGTCATGAAAAAGGATTAGAATAGTGCTGATGTTTACAGGCATTGTGAATGTAATGACTGCCACTAATTGCGTACTATAAAATGGTAAAAATGGCCAGTTCTGTGTCATACATATGTGACCACAGCAAAAAAGAATAGAAATAAATAAGTGCCCGGCCATCAAAAGAGAGAGGAAATATCTGTGTAAATCCGGGCAGAGCTGACTCATCATAGAATTTCCTTTATGCAGAGAAATGAGAGCACCAGTCACAGGGTCTAGAATGGCGGACAATCAAACGAAGGCGCCTGACACAGACCCACGCAGGCTTGACTGACACGTGGGGAAGAACCCCCGAGGAATGGGCGGGAGGGCGGCCGGGCCTCCAGAAGCGGGGCCTGGGTGACGGCAGGGTCGGTGTCATGGAGGAGTCCTGTCCTGACTCACGAGGGGGCCTCGCTGCCTTGGGAGGATGCTCAGCCTTCCCACTCTCAGCAGGTGACTGCCAAGCATGGCGGGGAGCCACACCCTGAGGAAGGAGGGTCCTGGGGGATGATGGAGCCATTGGAAGGTGTATTTGTGATCGTTTTCTCCAGCACCTCAAGACCTGGGGCTGCAGGTGCAGCCTCAGCTGTGTCCCGTTCAACAGCAATTCTAAATCTCGCCAGCTGTGTACTCTGGACATGACACATGACCTCCCTGGCACAAGCATGCACTCTCCTCGTGAACTCGGAAGCCATCCTAGGATCCAGTTCAGGACTGCTGGCCAGCCAGGGCCCCAGACATGTCCTTGAGGTGGCTAACGTTTGTTGAATGCTCTCTACTAGGGCTGGCCAGGGTTCTAAGTGTATGCATTCACTGCCTCCCACAATGATTGTACAAGGTGGGCGCCATGCTCACCCTCACCATATAACCCAGCCAGGAGGTGCAGCGCCCAGGCTCACATTGTGAACACCCTTCCAGCCGGCTTCCTGACTCCTCGTGTTGCTGCCATGATGTGGAGACACGGGCCTGCCGTGGGGCGGGAAAAACCTGAATCGGATGGTGCCTGGGATCCCAAGAAGAGAGCAGAGGTTGGGGAAGCCTCAAGCCCTGCAGCTTACTCACCTCAACTGAGCTCGGGGGCCGGGGGACCCCCCCTCCAGCTCTGGCACCTCCACCCCAGCAGGAACAGACAGAGTCTGCACCGCCATCACCTCGTGCGTCAAGAATATGCTGAACGTATGATTTTTTATTTGCCTACAACATTAGGCTGAGGAGAGAGAGAATATTGGGCAAAATATATTGTACCCATAATTCATATTAATGGGAATTCAATAGTGGCAACTTGTCACGTGCTGAGATGAGAAGGGAATATTGTGAATACTGTGTTACGAAGGCATTAAAGAGGCATTATGAATTAGATTCCATTCCACCACATTGTGTTCCTTGTAAATAATTGAGAAAGACACTGGTGCTCGGAATTTGGGTGCATCATTTCTGAGATCCCAGTGGTTCTCTCCCCAGGCTGACGGCGCCCCTTGATCTGACAGCTCACACGGCTGTGGGAAAAGCCTGTGCACGGCTGGTCCAAAGGTTCTCTAAAATTAGCATCAGGCTTCCAAGAAAACCCTCCTTCCCAGGAGAAATCAGGAACTGCCGCGTCCAACACCAGATGCTGGGTTTTCTAGCAAACTCGCCCGGAGTCTGGATATTCTGTGTTGCTTTCCTCCCGTCTGTGGAACCCTGGCTTTGCAGGCTCTGCTTAGCATCACAGGGTCAGCAGCATCCTTCCCACTACTTCTCACACCCACCTTTGCCTGTCTTAGGTGCAGAGATCTAAACACCCATACATCCAGGGTCCGGGAGCTGGTCATGCATCGGCTGCTTTGGCCCCAGTAAAGCAAGCCCTGGCTGGTGACACCCGTCTCCAGTGGGTCTCTTGGTCCTGCTCGGTGGTCCCGAAAGATCCATTACCTGCTGGCTGTGCCAGCCTCCGGAGTCTCCACATGGCCCTGGCTAATGCTGGGTTCCATCTTTTGTCTTTGAAGTCAAGAACTTGGCTTGAAGCAGTGGCCTGGCTGCCCCCAAGAAAAATCTGAAAGGAGAATATGAGAGGGAGCCCCGAGCCTTTTTTGCCCCAAGTGCAGAGCTGGACAAAGCAGGTGGACACTCAGTCCCTGCCTCTGGCCTTGTTCAGAAGCCCCTCTGTCTAGAGACTCCAGGGGCTGAAAAAATTTTCCTGTGACCACTGCTAAATTTATGGGGAGTTCTGAAGCAGCTGGTCACTGGTAAGTTAGTGATTCCCCTTTATTATTAGAGAGGTTGTTCCCGGATTGCAACTTTGGCGTCTACTGGGTAGAGCTCCTGGGGTGACTAGAGAGAGGAGGCGGGTGGGCAGTGTAAGAGGCGGTCAGGGTCAGAAGGTTTTTCACATGGACTGTGGGACAATCAGTAGGTTAGCTGACCACATTCATTCACCCTAGTGGGGACACCCAATGTGTAAACACACCAGCTATGAAGTACCAACACTCCTCCACCCCAGCACAGCGATGGGATGAGGAGCCTTGACTTCAGTGTCAGCCTCGCTGCTTTTAAACCCTGATGCTTCAGCTCTCTGCGTGTATGCATGCTAAGCTGCTTCAGTTCAGTCGTGTCCGACCCTTTGCGACCCCATGGACTATAGCCTGCCAGGTTCCTCTGTTCATGAGGTTCTCCAGGCAAGAATACTGGAGTGGGTGGCCATTCCCTCCTCCAATTCAGCTTTCTAGCTGTGTGATTTTTAGCAAGTTGCTTAGCCTCTCAGAGCCTGGTTTCCCCTTCTATTAAAGGGGGTAATAATATAATCTTCTCTATTGGGTTGTGAGGGCAATTAAATGAATTAGTAATGAGACGTCTGGTGTCTAGTACACAGTCCATAGGTGTGATCTCTTATGATGGCCACGGCCTTCAAAACGTGGCCTCCCTTCCCTTGAGACAAAAGATTCTGTAATCTTAGGTTTTGCATTGGTAGCATCTCACACTGGCCTGCTGTGTGCTCAGTATGTGTTGAATTATTAAACTGAAGTGTTAGAAGAAGGTGGAAATTCACTTGCTTTACAATAAAAAAATAGTTGTGCACTTTTAAAAATCATATTCCACCTTTCCGTGGTCATATATTCTCATTTCAGAGAAGTGCTGTGACTGCCTCTAGTTCTTCGTGTGCCTCTCTGTGATTGTAGTCAATAGCTACAAATAAATTCAATACGTTTTGAAATACACTAGTTTTTCACTGATTCAAGGAGCCCCAAAGTAGGGCATTTTGCAAAGCAATTACTGTGCTTCCATGAAATGAAAAATCATCTCCTGCATCCGATGATCTCAAATCCAGGACTTGTGTCCTGAACAGTCAGTCCTGGGCTCCAACCCACATTCTGCTTGTGAGTGGTTGTGATGGTAGTTGTGTTTTTGCTGTTGTTTTGCTTTTTAAACCATTTATGGAGACCCAGGCACCGTGCCAAGAGTTTGCCATGTTCTGTTTCAGTTCTTACAACAACCTCATGTGAGCCCACAATTAACCCCGTTTCACACACGAGGAGATAGAGTTTCAGAGCCTGGGCAAATTGTTCATAAGTGCTAAAAATGGGACTTGAACTCAGACCTTTCTTACTCCAAAGCCCATGCCTCTGAGTCCCAATTCTTTTGCTTGGATGTCTCCCCTTAGGTATCTGCCAGGACCCTCAAATAGAAAATGCCCAGAATTAAACCCTGCCTCCTCAGCCTCAAACTGCTTCCTCCTTCTGGAACTCCTGGCTCAGGGCCAGGTCCACCACCCACACAGCTGTGTGAGGGACCGGGACTCTCCTCCATCTTCATCCCATCACCTCTCCTCACCATCTCCATCACTTCTCCTCAGCACCCCCATCACTGCCCATCAGGTCCACCTTCAGATGTTTCTCAAGTCCACCCATTCATTTCCTTGTTTCCATTTCACTACCATGGTCCAGACCACATCACCTGGGGAACAGAGGAAGCCTCCCTGCCCATCTCCCTGCCTCCAGTCTGCCCACTCTGTCTCATCCATTCTCCCCATCACTGAAAACCTGATCTTTCCACACCTGCTTTTAAAAGTGCAATTACTCCAAACTGAACATAAAGCGGCTTAGGGCCCTCAGCGATTCCATCTCTGCTCACTTTGTGTGCCACACTTCAGCCCAACGACAGTTCTAAGCCCCAACTCTGACACAGGTGAGCTCAGCCAGGGCGTGTGGGAGCCCGTGGTACCACGCAAGGCAGAACATGAATTGGGAAGGACACAGGTCTTAAAGACAGATAGCCTTGGGCTCACATCATTGTTAAGTTGCTTAACCGTTCCATAGCCTCATTTTCCTCATCTGTAAAATGGGGGCAACAACAATACTACCTTACAGGGACTATGTAAGAATTTTGGAATTTCTGGTTAAAAATTATTGCCCATCCCTGGGCAAACAGGAAGTGCTCAGTAATGCTGGAGGTGGTAGTGTCAACGTGTAAAATACGGGTTTAGTTGTTTTTTAATTTAATCTTTTTTACTGAAGTATGGTTGATTTACAGTGTTGTGTCCATCTCTGCTGTACAGCAAAGTGACTCAGCTATACACATAGAGACATTATTATTTTTTATTCTCTTCCATGGTGGTTTATCACAGGATGTTGAATGTAGTTCCCGGCACTCTATTGTTTATCCATTCTATATACAAGAGTCTGTATCTGCTGATCCCGAACTCCCAGGCCTCCTTCCCCCTACCCCCTGCCCCTTGGCAAGCACAAATCTGTTCTCCATGTCTGTGAGTCTGATAATATGGATTTAGTTTTATAGAGAAATTCCCTGGGGGGTAATTTTTTTTTTCAGATAAATGGACTCTTATCAGAGAAAACGCGAAGTGTGAGCATTTAAACACTGACGCCTTGCTGGTTTCTGCCATGTTCTTCAGATGCCTCTTGCCTCGTGGGACAGCTCTAGTGAAACTCTGGCCTTTTAGTGTGTGTGCTTGGTCTTCTCCTGGCCCCCACCATCCCGCCTGCCTGCCCTTCCAGCGTGGGGCACATTGCTGGAATTCTCTATTGTTTAGTCATTCTGCAAATGTACTCACTTTATTTACTGAGAAGATTCTCTGGCTCATCTGTTTGGTGTGTTTTTTTTTTTTTCCTTTCAATTTTTGGCTGTGCTAGGTCTTTGCTGCGCACAGGCTTTCTCTAATTGCAATGAGCGGGAGCTACCCTCTAGTTGTGGTGCCTGGGCTTCTCATTGCAGTAGCTTCTCTTGTTGCAGAGCACAGGTTCTTGAGCGTGGCTCACAGGCTTAGTTGCCCCAAGGCATGTGGGATCCTCCCAGACCAGGGATCAAACCTGTGTCCCCAACATCAGCAGGCGGATTCTTAACGCTGGACCATCAGGGAAGTCCCAGTATGGACTTTTGTGAAGGCAGTGTCCCTCCCCATCGTAGGCATCTCATTTGTGGTGAAGGACAAGCCAGTCACAGGCAGTGACCACACATCAACCTAACCCTACAGCCACCCCCGCCTAGCTCAGCACTGTGGAGCCAACAGCATCGCTATGTTTAAGCACTGGGGTTCACCTTGGGAAAACCCTCCCAAGACACAAGCACTCATTAAGTGGGTTACGTTCTGATGACCTGAATGGTAGCTTGTCCTGAAGCCTCCCCCATGTGAGTCCAGCCCTCTGGCCGCTACACCAGCCTTGCTTCCCTCAGATGCCCAGTCAGAGTCAGGAAACCAGAGGTCCCACTCAGAGGTTAACACCGCTGCCCTGGGCTCCCACCTCCCGTAGTCTGCTCACCAGGGTGGGCCACAAAACAAGGAAGAAAAATCTTTTGCGACTGGAAAAATAGGGCTGCTGCTGTTTTATGGTGGTGTGGTTTATGGTTTTCAAACATTTTAATTAGTTTCATTTTTTAATATAAATGCACCCTGATGTTTTGTGCAGGAAGGGCACAGTTCTTAAAATCTCAGGAATAAAGTAGGAAAATGAAAGATTGGCTATTAAAGCGTCACACTCAGACATGTTATTATTATTATTGTTATTTAACATTTCTAAGCACCAGCCCAGAGCCGGGAATGGTGGTAGAAGTGGAGGGCAAGAAGGCCTGGTGGTGTCTCAGGGCCATGACTTGGGGGGGCTTCCCGGGAATGGCAGCGGCTTTCACAGCTGCCTGAATGGCCCTGCCCCACAAGGGACTTCTTGGGGTTCCAGGCAGCCATCTGCTTTGTGGTCTGAGAACACAGCTGGGGGATCTGGGCTTTGTGCCTCAAACCTGTCCTCTGCTTACTTGAGACTTTACCAAAATTTCCCAGCCACACCAGCCTCACCAGCCCCACCAGGTAGGAGTCTGATCTGTATTTTAAGATGGAGCTCTGTGATGACCTAGATGGGTGGGATGGGGGTTGGGATGCAATGGGAGGCACAAGAAGGAGGGAATGGATATGTATATATATACACAGATAGCTCATTCACTTTTTTGTACAGCAGAAACTAACACAACATTGTAAAGCAATTATATATACTCAAAAAAAAAAAAAAAAAAAGGACTTCCCTGGGGGCACAGTGGATAAGAATCCGCCTGCCAGTACAGGGGACATGAGTTTGATCCCTGGTCTGGGAAGATTCCACATGCCGAGGAGCAAATAAGCCCATGGGCCACAACTATTGAGCTCACGCTGTCGGGCCCGCCAGCCACAACTAATAAGCCTGTGAGCTGCAACTAGTGAGGCCTGTGTGCCTGGAGCCTGTGCTCTTCAACAAGAGAAGCCACTGCAACCAGAAGCCTGTGGTCCCCAACTAGAGCGCAACCCCTGCTCTCTGAAACTAGAGGAAGCCTGCTTGCACAGCAACAAAAACCCAGACCCAGCACACAGCCAAATAAACAAATTTTTAAAAAACAAAGTGATCAAACGTTAAAAAAAGAAAAAAGGAAAGAATGGGCCTCCTCCGAAAATGCCTATCTCATCTTTAAAATTAATGAGAAAGCAGAGTTAGGATTTAATGTCCGAGAAGTGGGTTGAACAGTAATCCTCCAAACCAAATGTCCACCCAGAAACTCTGAATGTGATCTTACTTGGAAATAGGGTCTTTGCAGGTATAGTTAAAATGAGGTTCTCAAAGTAGGATCATCCTGGATCAGAGTGAGCCCTAAAACTAGCGGTAAGCATCGTTTTGAGAGAACGGAAAGGGAGATTTGACACGCAGAGAGGACAGCCGTACGAAGACTGGAGACTGGAGTGGTGCTGCCACAACCCAAGGAATGCCTGGGGCCAACAGAAGCTGGGAGAAACGACACAGCCTTCTCCCTAGGGCCTTCAGACTGCCTGTGGCCAGCTGACCCCTTGACTTTGGACTTTTGGCTCCAAAACTGAGGAAGGATACATTTCTATCACGTAAGCCCCTCAGCTGGTGGCAATTTGCCAAGGCCACCCTAGGAAACTGCTACAGTACAGGCAAATCCCTCTTCCCTGGATCTCCTTAAAGAAGGCCCACCCAAGCAGGAGCTGGGCATTTGGGCCCTTGATGCTCGGAGTTTAACCCTGGGTCCAGATGGCCTGCTGACCTCCTCTTGGCCGAGGTGAGATGAAACACCATCACACCTTTTTCCTCCATGTCAAAAAATGTTTCCAAAAGCTTTCTATTGACCACCTGCCTGCTTCCTATAACACAAGTGATCCAATTTAGAAAACTTTCAAAGTGCAATTAAAGCGAGTTTCTCCAGCCCTCCCACACCCTTCTCACTACCTATGGCAGTAGGCACAGAGGCTCATGGATGAGCGTTGTTTTCTGAAAAGAGGGGTATGGATTTATGAGTGCCGGGCAAGCCTCCCACTGTGTTGTTAGTCACTCAGTCGTGTCCGACTCTGCAACCCTATGAACTGTAACCCACCAGGTTCCTCTGTCTATGGAATTTTCCAGGCAAGAATGCTGGAGTGGGTTGCCATTCCCTTCTCCAGGGGATCTTCCCAACCCAGGGGTTGAACTTGGATCACCTGCATTGCAGGCAGATTCTTTACCAGCTGAGCAACCACTGTGGCCTCCATGTAGTGAGCCTGTGTCAGATCTCTTGTTTAACTGGAGTAAGAAAATGGGAACAGACAGGTCCTATTGGTTATTCCTCTGCAGAAGCCTCTTGATCAAACTCAGAGAGCCTTCAAGTAAATTCTTTAAATCAGAAAACCGCACAAGTCAAATAAAAGCTCCGAGCACCAACCACTTCCCTCTTCTCAGCAACTTTCACTCAGAAGAAAATTCTCTTTGCAGCCTCCTCTGCCCCTATTTATGTCGTTGTAATTGAAAGAAGAATTTGCCAGAGCCATGGTCTCAGCCACTCCTCATCTTCAGAGGTAACACTTGGACCGTGTTATTGCTGGCAGTTTACAGAACCACAGGAATGTGCTGGCCCCAGGGATCCGAGGTTGGCCCTCCTTGGGCAGAAGGCCTCTCCAAACCCACATACCTGCCTAGACCCAAATGTGAGCTGGGGTTTCTGGGCCTGTCTCAGAAGGCGACAGATCCCCAGGTCAATTCCATCAGCCCCGTTCAGTGTTTCTTCCAGCTGTCCCCGAGAGTCTGGGAGTGAGATTAGTCTGCAGCCCAGTTGCTTGCCCAGCTGTTGCTGGCAGCCCAGAGGCCATAGTGGGGCAGGCATCGGTGCTGCTTCAAGAATATCTATTCTCCAGTCCCTCCGGGGTTGGAAGCAGAGCGGTGCATGGTGATCCTGGACAAAGGCCACCTCCTCCTGGATTCGCCCCCTGGGGACTGGGGCAGTGAGAACTCTGGGAGTAGAGAACTGAGGTTTGGGGAGCATTGGCTCTGCCCAGGGGCGTACGCGCTGGTTACTTACGTCTGGGAAGTGATTTCACGACATTGGGTTTAATTTATCTGGAGGAACAGCTGCATCGTTTGGGCTAATCATGTCCATCCAAGCCTTTGGCAATTGAAGCAGTTTGAATCTGGCAGTGCTGGAGGCACAGAGACTCGGGGATGACCGTGGGGGACAGAGAAAGTCAGGGGCAATACCACTTGAAATGGAAAAGTATGTACACGCATACGTGCTCCACTGCCTGTCATGTCTGACTCTTCTTGACCCCATTGGACTGTAGCCCAGCAGGCTCCTCTGTCCATGGGATTCTCCAGGCCAGAATACTAGAGTGGGTTCCTGTGCCCTCCTCCAGGGGATCGCCCTGACCCAGGGATCGAACCCATATCTCCTGCATAGCAGGTGGATTCTTTATTATATTGGCCTCAAACGAAGAGATTAAGTGGAAGATGCAGATGGTGATTCCAGACCCCACCAGAGAAAATGAACATCAGTGGGCACAAACGAGCAAGGAGACCTCAGGGGTCCCCGGTAAGGCCAAATAAAGGAATAGATGGGCTCCGTTTTCCTTGTCTGCCAGAGACTGCTGTAAAAAACAGGGCTGTTAAAGGTCAGGGTGTTTCTTCCAAGCCCTCAGCAACATGGCAGCTGAAATCCGTATAAGAAAGAAGATAGGAGGTGGAATCCGTTACTGAAAGATTCTTGGAGTCTGGTGGTGGCTGCAGCTCACTGCTAACCGAGAGATTTATGTGACAAGATTATCAATGGTATTAAGCACATTTAGAAGAGAGGATTATACCTACTTCTGGGTCAGTTCCGTGTCACCAGGCCCCGATCTGGCCAGCATATTAACAGATGGACTGCTGGCTGCACGAAGGGGAAGTAAATATTTGCACAGCACAGAAGGAGGGGAGGCTCGGACGATGAGTTCAATCCTGAGTGGTTAGTTCAAGCCCAAGAGAAGCACCTGTGTGGGGGGTCTCTGTCAAACCTGAGGAAGCTCCATTTCCACCTTCTCCCATTTCTCCCCCCACCCCTGGTGGTTTCCCCAGATCTGTGCCTCAGCAAACTCCCTCACCGAGAGGAAAGGACCACTTGTAACTGGAAACAGAAGGCCAGAGTCGGGAGGCATCTAGGGGTAACAGGAACGAGGCTGTACCCAGCCCACCATACACGTTCCGAGAAGTGAACTTGTATGCACTGGCCAATTCCTCTTGAAGGAGGAAGACCACTTTACTGGCTATGCCGCAGGAGAGATTACAGTTAGACCAGGCAAAGCTCCAGGAAAGATGCTGCTGGGAGCAGCTTCTCAGTGGACTTTCAGAGGGAGGCTGTGATGTGGTATGACAGATTCTTCCCGTCTCGGATGCCAGGAGGCAGGATTGTGCCGCTTGCTGGTGGGAGTCAAGCCTCTGGGACGGCATCACTGTCTTGGGGTTCCCCCCACTTCTTTCGGGATACCTTTCCATGCCCCACCTCATCATTGTTCAGTAACGAAGTACAACCCTTCAAGTAAACAGAGCTTAAATTGAATTTGACCTCAGAAAGCATTCCTGTTAAAAATTGTGCTAAAATATCCATAAGCATAAAATTCATCATTTTCAGGTGCACACAATTCAGCAGAGTTCAGAGCAGTCACGAGGCTTTGTGACCGTCACCTCTTCCAGATCCAAAACATTCTCAACACCCAGAAGGAAACCCAGGCCCAGTGGGTGGGCACTCCCATCCCCCACTCCCTGAATCTGTTAACTTTTTTAAAGTTAGGGTAGTAGGAGGGCCTCTTGGAAGGTGCAGTATGCCAGTGTGGTAGGTATAAAAAGGGCCTCATACTTGGGTGACCCTCTGCTCCCAGGAGGCCACGTGCCCCAGTGACTTTGCCCACACCGTATTTCAGTGGTTGACACTCTCTCCTGCTCTCTCCGACTCTGCTAGCATCTCTTTCCTCTCTGTGACCCCAGTGCCTGGCATAGCAGCTGGCACATAGCAAGGCTCGGGAACATTTGTTGGACAGAAGGATATAAAAACCAGTCATTCAGTAGCCAATGTGCTGCTTTTTACTGTTTGGGGACATAACTCTTTGTCCTCGAGTTGTCAGACTTTTGAACCCTGCACAGAAAGAAAAAACACCCAGAGTAGGAAGAAAAGGCCCTCCGTGTTGCTCCTTTTAATTAGACGCCCTGTTAAATTGCAGCAATTTTGCACTGTGGTTCCTGCTCAGCGTGTCTGAAGAAGCCCTTAACCAAGGAAGCCAGGAGTTCATTTTGTTCTTTCTCTCGTTAGTTTCTTTCGAAGGCCAATTACTTTTTTTAGACATCTTGCCTTTTGCCTATGCCATGCGTTGAGATCTGTGTCTTTAACAATGCTCCTATCACAAAGGAGGTTAGTGTGGTATAGTGAAACCCCTAGGGTCCCCCACTAATCACTTTTGATGGAGTAAGACCTGCAGAATCAATTATTTTGCCTCATAGTCTGAAGAAATGCATGGTTCTCTCACCCTCTTACAAGGAAATACAAGCCACCAGGAGAGAGCTCGGCTCCAGCCCCCTCCTCGACAGCCTCCCCAGGCCGCCCAGTCCCCCCCTCTGCTCTCTGGCGGGACCTGGAAAGATCAAAGGGACAGATGACAGTGCTTGGCGCCCATTTGTCACTCCATTGGAGGGAACCAGTTGCAGTGTTAACAGTCAGGCCTGGTCCCATGTTTCATGAATATTTTAGACTGTTTGCTGGCAGAATTCTAACTGTGCCGTGTCCTCCTCCGTGTACGTGTCACCCATATTCCAGCCTTTAATCGGAGCTTAGGGGAAGGAAGAACCACTTCCCCATCCGTCGCCCTTATTATCCTAAAACTCACTGGCTAAGCCATTCCGTCCGTGTCCAGGGTCTAAAGTCTGCATGGTCTCTGGCGCCACGCTGAATCCACACATGAGGGCAGGGAAAGTGGTTTCGTTTTCCTGGACCGAGAATTTGGGGGCTAGAGAAGGAACAGCCAGTGTGCTGGCCACGTTGGCATTCCTCTCGGGCATCTTCCTGCCTGTCTTTCTGAGGTGGTTGTTTCTGAAACACCCTCTCCCCACAACCTCGCCCATCCTCCAACCCCACCTGCTGCCCACCCCTCCAGTCAAGCTGCCCAGAGATTTCGGACGATTCTAGTCCCCTCTGTGGGGACCCAGTGGCCGGGCCTGCTCCTCCTTCAGGCAGATGCGGTCGTCACAGAGCTGTTTTTTAGGAGCGATGGAGCCGCGGACTCTCTCTCCTTTGCTGGCAGGCACGCAGACTCCTGCTTGCAAACAAAATGATACCATGAGTATCTCCACATCCCTGAAATGGAGAAACACTCTGAATCTCAAATTCCTGATTGGCCTTCATGAAAGAGGCTCCCCCTGGCATCCCTCTGCCTCATGCCAGGCACACTGTGTGTGAGACCAGTCACCACGCACAGGGCCTGCGGGGTGCGGGCAAGCCTGGGACCCAGTCCTTAGTGGGACTCTGTGCTGGGCACCTTGGGGTGCATCCAACGTGGACCCTGCCCATTGCTATTGCTACTGTCTCCGAAAGTCATACCCGACTCTCTGCAACCCCATGGATTGCATCACGCCAGGCCTCCCTGTCTTTCACTACCTCCCGGAGTTTGCTCAAACTCATGCCCATTGAGCCAGTGATTGCTATTAGTGGACCCAGATGGGGGTCAGCACAGGACAGTCGGCCAGCAGGTTTAACAACATACAGAAGTGAGAGAGCAAGTGGGAGAGGAGGGTTGGGTTGTATTCCTATCTTTGGCGCATGTGGAATTTGGATGCTTCTTGGACTCAGGATCTTAAAAATCCTGTGTGTTTGGGTTGGCGGGGAGTGACAGGAGCTGAGAGGGAGATGAACACCCCTGGCCCCTGCCCACAGAGCCCATGGCCAGTCCCCAAGATGCCTGTCTACCAGGCAGATTCCCAGACACCATCCCGCCCTCAACCAAAGGTTATCAGTGCTGCGTCTCTGGGGCTGTGGCCTCCATTTGCATTTTTAACAAGCCCTCCGTGGACTTTTTATGCACGGAGAGCAGAGGCTGAGGTGATTCCTGGCTGTCCTGGCAGGTGCATGGGAGGATACGGAGAGGGGACAGAGAGAAATTGAGCTCCTCCACCCCGGGAGGGGCTGCCTCACCCCAAGCTCTCCCATCAGGCCCGGCTGCCTCCACAAGGACCCCAGAGTCAGTCTCTCCATGCTCAGCTTGTACACCCTGGGGGGCCCACCCAATCCGGTTCACCTCGTGGCCGACACCAACTGTGCCCCACGATGGTTGGGTTCAGACACTGGTTCTCTCTGGCCCACTTACGCGTGCACCATAACTCTCCACACAGGGGTCTTTCCCCTTCAGTATGCTCACTCCTCCCAGCCCCGGGCCCTCTCATTCTTCCTTCTCACCCTTCTTTGCCCAGCAGGGTTTGACATGTTGAAGGTGCTCCATAAATGTCTGTTAATTGAATGTAATCAAATCACCGAATTGAGGCAGACAGGGGCCTGGCAGCCTGTGTGCCCCTCTCCTTGGACTCAACAGCGGAAACGGAGAGAGGCCCAGACCTGCCGTTGGAAGACCCTCCACCTCTCCCAGTGAAGGAAGTATTGATTCTGCTGTTTGTTTTGCAAGAAAGCCGTCCCCACTGGGACAGCCAACCCAGTGCCAGCGAGATGGAAACTCAAAAGGAACAGAGAGCTAGCAGCTGGGCTATTAATAGGGCGGCCTGGGCACATCCAGGCTTAGGAGAGGCCCCATGCCTGTCGGGGGGCATGGTCCTGGAGCTGCAGGGCCTTGGGGGATACTCTGGAATCCTGCCCACCCACCTCCCTCTGCTCTGCACTGCTGAGTCCACCCAGGCTGCTTGAAATGGGAGCCCAGTTCTGAGCAGCCCTGGTGCAAGACTCCAGTGAAGAACTTCTAAAACCCCACCTGGATGCAGCTCAAGGGTCAGCAGACAGAAGGCATATTTGAGAGGGAAACAAGCTTTTCCTTTTTCCTCCAGAGGAAAATTTGACTTAAGGAAAGCAGGGCCAGCCCAGCAGCCATCTGGATGCTACACAGCTCAGAAGCTAAATCCAGTACTCCCGTTTCCCAGAGCAGTTCTCAGAGGAGCCTTCCCAAATGTTGGGCCCTGATAGACTTTTAAAACGGTGCTCGTGTCCACAGTTCAGGATAGATGAACCTGCCATGTACAGCTGCACAGGCTGTGCACTGAACAACTGTGGACTTCCATTCTGGGTCTTGCCATATTGTGATAACTTGCAAGGGAACACAGCTGGCATTCTGGGATAGCCCAGCTGGCTGTTTTGAAGGAGGCTGCTAGAACACCAAGAAATGGAACAGCTAGCAGAGCCAGAAGGCCCACTGTTCAAACCTCTCACTTTTTACACAAAAACAGAGGCCTAGGGAGGGAAGGGACTTAACCAAGATCGCACAGCGCCTACAGAAGAGGTGCCGGTGTGGCTGCGCCTCCTGGCCCCGAGGCCCCTCCTGCCTCTTGTCACCTTTTCTGTTTGATTCCTCTTGAAGTTCACCTTCCTTAGTACCAGTGAGGGATGCAGCCTTGAAGAGAAAAGGCCACATTCTGGAGTTCTCTGCCTTCCCAAGCAGCGTCCTAAACTGCGATTTTTCTCAAAGGCCTAGGCTGGGCTGGCCCTTCTGTCTGCTCTGTTTATTCAGGCTTTGTGGCCCATATGTTTTGTCCATTTCAATCTCCCCCTCCTGCCTTCCCCAGATTGTTTCCTGTAGGTTTAGGGTTTTATTTTTTGCATCTGCCCCCGCCAAAGTATGTGTGTTGATGTGCAAGATCTAAAAACTCTGGGAGCCTTTGGAGCAATAAATTCCATCCTACTCCAGGCGCCCTGCCCAGGCTCTGCATTCTTCTCCAGACTGATGTGAGGCCCAGGGGTGGCCTAGCGTGCGCCAAGATCACCACCCACCGGCGGCCAGTTTCCTTCCGACTCTGCAGAGCAGCATCTGAAGTCCAGGAGGGTCCTGAGTAGCCCTTCTAGACCCTGAGCCTTCAATTCCCAGTCCCGGAGCGAGGCCAGGAAGGGCACAGCCCTGAGTCAGCAGCAAATCAAGGTGTCCTGGATTCAGGGGTGGTGGGAGTGAGGCCAACCAGAGGAGACTAATTTATTCATCCTTTCATAAATATTTATTTAGCACCTACTGTGTGCCTAATCAAAGCAAACATCCCTGCCTTTATGGAGCTTACACGCTAGTGAATGGATGGAGATCAACAAATGAATAAGTAACTGTCTGAGGGTGAAAGCGTTCCGGAGAAATAAAGCAGAGAAGGAAGTCTGAGAGTGTCTGGTGGAGAGGGGGGTTTGCTGCCTTTTTAAAAGCCTGTTTAGATGAGCTTTGAACAAAGACCTGAAGAAGGTGGGCAGGGAGCCAGGGAGGGGGCAGGATTGTGGGGGAGAGGGTCAAGAACATTCCAGGCAGAGGGATGAAAATGTAGAGGTGCCCCTGGTCTGTGCAGGGAACCCATGAGAGGCCCCGACTCGTGGGGCATTTGGACTGGACCCCTCTGGTCACCTCATGAGGGAAGAGACCGAAAGGACCAGGGCAGAGCCAGGACCCGGCTCCAAGGCTCCGTGTGTCCCATCTCCAGGCCAGCCCTCTCTCTGGGTTCCCAGTCCACACCGCTAGCTAATTTCTGGACCAAGCCTTGGGTGCCATGGGCATCTTAGTGTCACTTCATGCAGCCTTTCAGCCCTCAGCCTCCTCAGTTGGGCTTCAGGACTCAGACCCCCATGTCTAGCCCAGAGTCATCCCTGACTCTTCCCTCGCCCTTTCCCCCACAGCCCATGGCTAATCACCATCAACCTCCTAGTTAAATCATCCCTGTCGTCCATCCCAAAGCCCACAGTGCCGATCTAGGCCCTCACCCAGACTCCCCTGATCACAGGCCTCCAAATGGTCTCCCAGCATTGCACCCTGCCCTCCAGCCTTCCCCTGGCCCTCACCCAGGGAAGAACTGCCTCCCTGGGGCTCCAGCCAGGTCTGCTGAGCCTCACCTTCCACCACACCTGCTGGGCAGCCGCCCCGGAGGGAAACAGCAGTCTCTCAGTGCAAGTTCATCCCAGCCTCTGCCCCCATGCCTTCTTCTTCCTGCAGGGACCCCATCACCCCTCCCACCTGGGAAGCGTCGATCATCTCCCAAAACCCAGCCCTGTCGTTCCTCCCCGAAGTCTTTCTGGCCAACTTCTCCCACTCCTGAAAGAGGATTGACTTTCCCCTCCTCTCTCTGTCTTGAGTCTGACACACTGAGGTCCTCAGTAAGGGTCGAATGGAGAAATGAGGACCCTTGACTGCCCCCCTAACTTCCTCCTTCAGCACCTGGCCACACGGGCCTCAGAGCTGTCCTGAGCCCACTGGACTGGGTGCATGGCAGGTTTGCGGAAACTGTAGGGTGGGTGAGGGGGCATCTCATGAGCATCTTGCTCACTGCTATGGAAGGAGAGGGGTTTGAGTAGCCTCTAGGGACTGGGCCCCCTCCTCAGTGAGGACAGTGAGGCCAGTTGGTCAGTGGCAGTTGTGGCGTCACAAAAGGGAGATGGCCAGGAGGTCAGGAGGGTGTTAGAAGCCCATAGATTGCATGATGGCAGCTATAGCGACATAGAGGGGCAAGAATGGAGGGGAGGTGATCCCCACATTGAATCCCATGCTGCCCACCCAAAAACCCAGGAGTCCTGGAAGCTGAGCTCAATCATCTCTGAACTCAGTGCCCGGGAGTTGTCATGGGCATCGCAGGGCAGCTGCACAGGCACACTCTGACCTAGGGGAGCAGGGCAGAGGCTGGTAGGTGAGCCCCCAGGGAGGGGCTCAGGTTCCACATGGTGACAGACCCAAGGCCTTGTAAGAAGCTCACAGCCCTGCCAGGCCAGCTGCAGCCAGTGCACCCCAAGGTCAGCCTGTGCTTTGGGGTCACATGGACATTTTAGCAGGAATAATCCATCCCCTGTCCAGAGTGAACACGCCAAGGATATAGCTTATCTGCCCAGAAAACAGGGGACAGAGAGCTCAAGGTGACCTTGCTGTGTCAAAGTGTTATGACACCTCTTCACTGTCAGGGACAGCCAAGAACAGATGATTCTTCACAAATCTGTTGGGAGAAGAGGATTGTCTTCTGGCCCCCAAAGAGTTTTGTGTGGAGCCTCCCTGACCCTTGCAGGTAAGCCCTCAGCCCCACCCACCTGGCACATTTGTCCAGGACTTCATATCTGACCTGGAAGCCGTTTTAAGGAAATATTCGCCATTTGATTTTTTAAGTTTTTTTTTTTAAGCTATTTTTCCCCACTATCCCACTGGTCCCCTCAGGGTCCTCAGCTCAAGTGCTATGCTTTCTTTATCTCTGTGTCCATCATGGAGTCAGATAGGCATTAGCAGGCAGGATCAAGAGGGGATCTTGAAAGCCCTGGTTGAGCTGGGGTAGGCCACACATGTCCAATGGGTGGGAGGGCCTCCCCAAGGCCCAGGTGGTAAACCTCTCAGTTATCAGGGAACCTGGTCTGGTGGCTTGTTGACAGTTTAGTGATTTCTAATGAGATTCAAAAGTGGGGGAAATCTGTCCTTATGCCAGTGCTTTGATTACAAAGCCTGGATGGTTTGGAGGCATTCAGACACTGAAGGGCCTGGGTTGGACTTTTCCTTCCTTTTCTACCAGGAAGAGTGTGTCGTATCAGAAGAGTGAACGGGGGGTGGTCTGCATTGAATAGCTCCACGGGGCTTTCACTCTCCCCCATGGCCCATCTTCTCAGGGTGCTGATGATTCTGGGTCCCTCTTTCCCATGGGACAGTCTCTCCACCACTCTTTTGGGACAGCGGTGATCCCTCAGGGGATGTGGAGTCAGAACCAGGGTCCTGCTGACAGGGCAGATCCAGAGAGCCTTCCTTTTCATCTCCTCCCTCCCCCAGGGAGGCCCCCCAGCTACACAGGAGCAGCAACCTAGAGCAGGATTCTGCCCCTTGCCCTGTCAGCACTTCTTCTGAGCTCTGGTGCCTCACTTTCCCTGCCTGCCCTGAGGCAAAGAGCTGACATCCTGGAAAAGACCCTGATGGTGGGAAAAACTGAGGGCAAAAGGAGAAAGGGGCAGCAGAGGATGAGCTGGTTAGATAGCATCACTGACTCAACGGACATGAGTTTGAGCAAACTCCAGGGGATCGTGAAGGACAGGGAAGCCTGGCATCTGCAGTCCATGGGGTCACAAAGAGTCAGACACAACTTAGCAGCTGAACCACAACACTCGGAATAACCATCGCTGCCCCACCCACCTCACTAGGTAGTTAGACGGCCGAAATGACAGGCTGCATATGGCAGGGCTTAGACATATGATAAAATGGAAAGGGTGTTTCTACATTTCTTACACAGCAGTGGTTGGAAGTTTCTGCCTGGCACGTTGCCCTGCAGCTTCCTGGGCTGGCTGTATTTGGAGAGCCCGGGGAACCACAGGCTTCATGGACCGAGCAGCAATTTCACGGTAAAGTCAGGCACGGGGCTGTCGGGGGGCAGTGGCAGGGGGAGCGCACCATCTGGAACTGATGGGTGTTTTCCTGAAGTCTGAGGCCATCACACACTTCCTGCCCAGCTTCTCCAGGCCCTGGAATGGTTCCCACCTGGACGCAGGAGCAGGGGCTTTTCATTCACCCTAGAAGACGTGTGTCCCCAAACCCTTGGGCACACAGCACCCCCAGGCAGCCCCGGCACCGCTCTGTGCCAACCCCTTTTCATCGTCTTTCTGTAAACACGTTAAAAATTGCCTTTCTGAAATTCCGTTTTCCACCCCTCCTGCAATTTTCTGGCCTCCCCTGATTTCAGCCTCCAGGATTGAAATTCTTTCTCCCAGTCTCCACAAGGAATTGGTGAAACAGAAAAAGCAGGAAATTAATGTCCCAGCCTCAAGGCTCCACACAGCATTAGATGGAATTAAAGGAGAATAATGAGTCGATACACACACAACTCTGTTGTTCTTTGATTTTCCTTTCAAAATTCATGTAGTGAACGCTTCCTCCATCCCACACCGTCTTAGGCTGGGAGACTCGCTAGCGTCCTGAATGAATTTACATACCAAATGGGTTTTAATTTTATATTTTCGCTTAAGGTCAGGACATTTATTTATTATCATTATTTATTACTGAAGCACGAGTGGTTTTAATTATTTTAGTGTTCCTCCTACAAAGCCGGATCGCTGCTAGCTACAGAACATTTTCCGTTTCCGCTCACATAAATAATATAGTTTTTAATTTCATGAAGATTTAGTATTCGTCTGCTTTGT
This sequence comes from Oryx dammah, assembly GCF_014754425.2. Taxonomy (NCBI): domain Eukaryota; kingdom Metazoa; phylum Chordata; class Mammalia; order Artiodactyla; family Bovidae; genus Oryx; species Oryx dammah. Next base: position 74,557,046 of record NW_024070209.1, on the reverse strand, counting down.
AAATTAAAGTCATCGTTTACCACAACAGAGACGGAGTGTTTGGAACATCCTGATGGACTTTCTTGGCGGCGTCTCCTTTGGCAATTGCTTTACCCGGTTTTGGTCATCTGGGGCAGGTGCCCAGAAAGGGGGACCCTCCACCAGGCCAGGAGGAAAGAAGGCAGTGAAGCGTGGAGGGCGAAGAATGGGAGGAAGGGGAAATGAACCTCCCTCTCTCACGTGGCATCACTTGAGTTTACATGGATCACCCCATTTGGGCCCCCCTAAACCCTTCCCAAGCCCATGTATGTGTCTATTACACTGGTCAGGAAACTGAGGTTCTTGCACATTAGCTAACTTACCTGATACCGCTCAAATCCAGACCACAGGTTCAGATCCACACGTGTCTGACTCCAAGGCCGAGCCCCTCTCCCTCCCTCCTATGAGGACACGCATCAGGACACCCCCTGGGTAGAGGCTGATGGAGGCTGCGGCCGGCATGAGTGGGAGCAGAAGCACAGAGGAGGAAGAAGCAGGCAGGACAGGTGGGGGGCGGCAGCCACCAGCCGGGCCGTGGGTGTGGATGTGTGTATCCTCGTGGAGTAGAAGCATCCTGACTGTCCAGGGGGAGGGACAGAGGCCCCTCGTCTTGTGTAGAGGCAGTGTCCCCAGCACACAGCCAGGATAATCCCTCTGGATACCCCAGAACCGCTGAATCCTGTGGGATCCCCTCCTCAGAGTCTCTTCCGTCCCCACCACCTTTCCTTTCCACCTGGATCCTCTCCCTTTCAAGGATGCTATGTGTCGGTAAATTCTGAGTTCCCTAGTGCAAGGAGTATCCCCCATCCATAACCCGTGATGCCTTGTCTGTGAATTACTCTCCCTGGCCTCTCTAAGGCCATCTCTGGCCGTCCCTGGAAGTCTGGCTTCCTTCCTGGAAGCCTCTCCGGCAGGCAGCCAATGGCCAATCAGGAACCATTTTCACACTGCCTGTTACGAGGGCACCACACCATGGCACCAGGGCCACTTTTGCTGCCAGCAGAGCCTCTGGAATGAATAGGTTGTTTGGGGTTGCCATGGAGAAGCTGGGCCCTTTGGTGGTTTGAGCTGTGCTACGTGTTAACAGGAGGCCCTCACCCAACAGCAGGGGCCAGGCAGGGCAGCAGCCTCACACCCTGGTGCCCTCCCCAGGCAGTCAATGCCCCCCACTCGGACCCAGCCAGCCAGCTGCATCCCCATCCCTTAGGGCTATTAGCAGGTTAAAAACATATTAAATTTAAATGGCAACAGCTTCATTCTGCATGAGGTTTCTTGAGTTCTCATCCAGGCTCCAGCTACAAATCAGCCCCTTCGAGACTCAGTCTCCAGGCAGAGGTCTTCGTGTCCTGGTGGCTGTGTCCCTGGGGAGAGCAAGGAGCCCATTTAGTAACCGCACTCATGTCGGCCCAGAACAGACAGAGTCGCTCGGATGCACCATGATTAATCAGGGGCTGTGCCACACTGTCCTTGCGCACAACGTGGCTTAGATCTGAGCAGAAAATAGAGCTCACACTGAGTCATCCTTCTCCATAAGAGAAGATGAAATTGCGTTAGCTACTTAGCTAGCGGGGATGCGGTGCGTTAGCGAAAGTCCCCTGCCGGAGCAGGAATATCCCTCTTTAGCACATCTTTAATCCCTCCCCTGTGAGCATCTCCCTCTAAATGGGCGAGATAGGAAGACTTCGATCCTGGGACGAAGCCACCTCCTACCTAGAATGGCGAAGTGCTTTCCTCCATCTCAGACACAGGAGGACATAAATAAACAAGAGATGCCCAGTGCCTATGACACCCATTTTTCAGATTTTCTTCCCTCTTACTCATGGCACTAACGTAAGTGGTACTTCTGGATTGGTACCAGCCAGATAGGTGCCTGGGGACTAAGGAAGTTGCAGGGCCGTGTTTAGATTCAAACAGAGCTAATGGCCAAGCCTCTCTGCACCGAAAAGGAAAATAAAATAGCTTTCAGAGCCGGGATTGCTCACTGCTGTATACCAGGGGAGGGGCAGGGGTTTTGTTTTCATTAGATGGGCTTCCCCTGAAATACAGGCCCTCACATGAAAAAGACGTTTGAGGGGAGGCTTTCTTTTAAAAATGTGCAATTAGATATTTGTTTAGTGTTTCCTTGATTTTATAGAGGAGGAGATGGAAGCTTGGAGACTGAGGAGCTTGCCTGAGGTCACACGGCCTCTAAGGGAGGTATTATGAGTCATCTCAGCTCAGCATTTGGCCTCAGGAACCCTTGTTCTGCCTGCACAGGCAGAATGAGGCCAAGAGCAGGTCAGAAAACAAGTTAAGGGGCATTTGTAATTATGGCGGCCGTCTTGTAGGAGGTGGGGCATGATGGATTTGGGAGGCAGATACTTGAAAGGACCGAATGAGGGGCAGCAGGAAGGCTCAGAAGAAACCAGCCTGGCCTGGCAGGAGCAGACAGGACCCAGCAGAGGATGGGGAAAATGAGTCTGCATAAGGGAAAGGGGGAAGGAACTGGGACTCAGATGCCCAGATGAGAGTTGGGCTTGATCTGAGGGATGGAAGCAGTCCTGGAAATGAGGTCCAAAGCCCTGCACATTGTCCAAGCTGTGCTGCAAGCTTGCTGTGCGCCCCTCCGTGCATGCAAGCTGTCACTCAGTCATGCCCGACTCTTTGCGGCCCCATGCACTGCAGCCCGCCAGGCTCCTCTGTCCATGGAATTCTCCAAGCAAGAGTACTGGAGTGGGCTGCCATGCCCTCCTCCAGGGGAACTTCCCAACCCAGGGATCGAACCCGCGTCTCTTAAGTCTCCTCTATTGACAGATGGGTTCTTTACCACTGGCACCACCTGGGATCCTCCAGGCTGTGCTGCAAACCTGCTGTGTGCCCCTCCACCCGTCTCTAAAATGAGCATCTGAAAGGGCCTTCTCTGGCCCTGACGTGCTGCCAGTCCAGAGCAGGACATGGGGAGATGGTGGGGTTCTTCTAAAGAGAAGATTCAGGGGCTTCCATGGAGATGGGTCCCCTGGGTCCTTTCTCACCCTGCCCTGGAGTCCTGGGCCTTCGAGCTGAGAGAACAGCTCCTTCCCTGAGTGCTGGGGATGGGCCCGGGCTCCTTTCCAATCTGGGGACTACTTGGTTCTGCAGAACTTAAGAGGCATCAGAAAGGCATCTGGGCAGCTCTGCAGGGCATGGGGGACATGGCGTCACTTCGAGAGAACAATAATAACCAGACTGAGTGCACACGAGGTTGGTGATGAAAACAGTGGTGACGGTGGTTGGCATGTATTGAATCTTTACTGCCTGCCAGGCATAGGTGCCTTGCACACATTTTGCATCACACCCTGTAGGGCACCATCCCCACTTTACAATAACTAAAAACTGAGGTGCAGGGAATTTCATTTGCCAAGGCTATTTGCAAAGTAAATAACCTTCCAAGATTCTGACCTCAGGATCGTCTGACTCCAGGACAGTGTGTAAGAGTTTACCTTCCCAGTGTTTGCCTCAAGCAAAAAATCAGAATTCTGGCAGCATTCGTTGTACTACTTGCAGACACACGTGCACACTCGCATGTGGGTTGTGCATGGGCACACCCAGCCCAGTCCTGACTGCACCCAGCATCCCTGATGCCAACTCTCCCTGCAGCCATGGATGGCTGCATGAGAGCCATCACTACCCAGTCACAGAAGAAATGATCGCCCCTCTCCAAGGACAGATCACTAACTCACAAGCACAGCAGGATCTGCAACAGAGAAAACTCTCAGCTTGCCAGCTTATGACCGTGGAGGCCCCAAGAAGGGGAGGCTCCAGCAGAGGCCAGGGCTGCAGTGTGCTTTGCCTGTGATGGGGAGTCTTCACTATGCTGGGTCCCTGGGCTGTCCTCATGCCTGTGGTGTCAAGGGGAGACTGGCAGCTCAAAAGGGCCATATTGAAATGAGGCTTGAGAATACAGAACTGCAGGGCCTCTGCCTGCTGGATCCCAGGTGACAATCCTCAGGCCCAGAAGGCCAAGGGAGAGGGATGGGCCAGGGAAAGCCAGGCCTGGTGTGGAGCCTTGTAGGAGCTGCCCATGCACTGGCCAGCTGGCCTGTGGGAAGGTCACAGGAAACCCCCGCATTCCTCTCCCAGCATTCTTTCCTATTTAAGGGGCATTTATGACGTAAGCAGCTACACTGGGGCAGGCAGGGGCAAGAGAAGTAGAGAATGTCTCAGTTTCTCAAGGTCAGACAACAGGCAGGAGAAAAGTGCCTCATGCAGAATCGTCCAAGGCTGGTGGTAAGGACTCTGGCTGAGCTTCAAGCTCTCGGTTCAAGGCCCAGGTGCGCCCCTGGCCTTACCTGTCTCTTAGCTTGTCTTGGTGCTGTTCACTTACCTGTTAAGGGGGGAAAACACAATACCCCTGAATCCCTCGTAGGCAGCTGTAGAGGAAGTCAGGGCTTTCCCCATCAGTAATAACAAGACATTGAAGGTAATGTTGATTTCTTTAGTTACCTTTTCAATTATCATCAACTCCTACAGTAGTGAAATATATTTAAATATTTGAATATATATTGAACATATATCACACAATATCTTATATACACTTAATATAGAAAATATTTTTATATTTACATGTAGAAATATTTATATTCTCACATGTGTATACATGTAAATACACAAGCATGTATTTTGGAAAAGTGGGCTTCGCACAGAGTCGGACACGACTGAAGCGACCCAGCAGCAGCAGCAGCAGCACAGCAGCTTAGCAGTAAAGAATCAGCCTGCAACACAGAAGATGTGGGTTCTATCCCTGGGTTGGAAGAACCCCTGGAGAAGAAAATGGCAACCCGCCCCAGTATTCTTGCCTGGGAAAACCCATGGACAGAGGACCCTGAAGGGCTATGGTTCATGGGGTCACAAAAGAGTCAGATATGACTTAGCAACTAAACAAACAACATTGTGGAAAAGTAAGAGTGTAAAACATTCTAAATGAGGAAACTGGTACTCACCCTTAATAGTATCCATGATATTTTTTCCTGTAGCGTTTTCTGTTGTGTGGACAGAGAATGTGTGCATTACTGTTGGTAATTTTAAAACAAAGGGGAGGGACTTCCCTGGAAGTCCAGTGGTCAAGATTTTACCTTTCAATATGGGAGGTGCATGTTCAACCCCTGCTTGGGGAGTTAAGATTTCACAAGTTTCATGGCCAAAAAAAATAAAATATAAAGCAGAAGCAATATTGTAACAAATTCAAGAAAGATTTTAAAAATGGTCTACATCAAAAAAAATTAAAATTTAAAAAAATGGGTGGCAGAGGCAGGGACTGAGCCCAGCCTCTTTGCAAGGTGCTACAAGGTGCCAGGTCCCTTCTCTGCACTTCCTCCCACGCACTGGTTACATAGCGATACCCTGGCTTCAGCCACAGCCTTCTACTGCCTTCCTCAGGGTGTCCCCCCAAGGTCCCAGCCCTCCCTCATTCTGCAGCGAGTGGCCATATATATATATATATATATATACACACATATATATACCTCCACGTGAGGGGATCTGCCACATTATCCACAAGGTTTCAAGTGTAGGGCAGGGGTAAGAGCAAAGAGGAAGTTCGTTCCCGCATATTAGCTGGAACACAGCCCAAACTGGAGGTTGGTGACACCAAAATAATTGGAGGTAAGAGCTGTGAGACCATTAAGATAAATTTTTGACATAAAAATGTAGGCTGGTTCATAAAAGGTTGCAGTGACAATAGGTTATAGTGACAGCTTTTCAACAACTTTATAAGTCTCCAGATGGAAAGGGATTCAACATTAATGAATTATGGGCAGTCTGGACAACACAGCAGCCTTCTATAGGTATAGATATGAAAGAAGAATAAAGTTATTCAGATGGGCCCATATTAAATAGCATTATTGTTAAAACATGGGGCAGAGAAAGAGTGAAAGGGCTAGAGGCTTAAAGACTCAGCTACCAAGGCGGCAAGTCCTTGGTCTTCCAACCTGGGCACTGGGTGGGTGTGGTCCAGTCTCTTGTCTAATGAGAATCTGTGTCCCAGGATCCCAAGCTGACATCCACACCTACCTGGAAGGGCTCCCGGGACTTCCTGTGTAGGGAGCCTTGTCCCTCCACTGGCTCTGCTTTTACAGTTTTGCCCTTTTGATTACATTGCCTCCACCAACTCCTGGATGAGACCTTCTTAAGTGGAATGTTCTCTGGAAGAGGGAGTCCTAGAGACTTACACAGTTGTTGAAAAGCTGTCACTATAACCTACTGTCACTGCAACCTTTTATGAGCTCTAGAAACCGTGGGATCCATCAGACTGGGAGATGGGGAAAGACCTGGCTCACACAGCACTCTCCTTGCCAGAGTCTGCTCAGGGCCACTGATCAAGTTCTTGTCCCTGAGTCAGAGAGCAGAAGAGGCCACCTTTGACCCTGTCCACCTGTATTTAGCTAAAAATAACGACAGCCACAATGATAAACATCATCACTGCATGCTCGCAGTGTGTCTGATGCTGCACTGAGCACACTGCATCATCTTATTTAAGGCTCAGACAACCCTATGACATAAGTACATTATTCCCATTTTACAGACAATGAAACGAAGTCCTAGGGAAGTTAATCTGAGGTTAGCTAATGTTCAAATTGCTTGGGATTTAAATCTGTTCTGTCTGACCCCCAAGGCTGGACCCCTGACCACTCAATGATACTGTTGTGCTGTGCTAGTCTCTCAGTTGTGTCCAACTCTTTTGCAACCCCATGGACTGTAGCCCTCCAGGCTCCTCTCTCCATGGGATTTCCCAGGCAAGAATACTGGGGTTAGGTTGCCATTTCCTTCTCCAGGAGATCTTCCCAACCCTGGGATCGAACCCTAGTCTCCTGCATTGCAGGCAGATTCTTTACTGCTGAGCCACCAGGGAAGCCCCCCACTGTACTGTACCAATCCATGAATAATCATGTGCTCAAAAACTAGACAAAAACCATCATTAAAAAGGGGAAAGGGCTTGTAAATGCCTGCAAGAGCCATTGAGAGGCTCAGCAAGCAGGGATGCAATATTTGCTGGGCTGCTGAAATTCACACAACTTTAAATGGGCTTTGGTTGGAAGGAAAGCATCCTTGATAGTAAAATGTCTGAGTTCAGTGATTTCACTCTGGGTGTGTGAATTTAGATTAATAATTTGCTAATAGCAGTTAAATGAGATGAAGTAATTTATGTGGCTGTAAGGGAGCAAAACTCCACACTGGAACAAGCATCTATTTTCAAGTCTCCGCTCTGAGTGGTTTGCCACAGGAAAGCACTGGCAGGTCTGCGTCTTATTAAATCATGCTGTGCTTATGGATGATGCCCTCAGATAAGGACAGACCCTTTAGGAGCCACCTCGGTCCCCAGAGTGGGAAGGTAGAACCAAACAAGGCTCTATGAGAGCTAAGCTGTGTTCTCCATCTCACTGTGACTTCCTTCCAGCTTCCACAGTTCTGGAAAAAGAACAGATTCCTTCAGGCAAAAGCACTGGATTTGGGGAGAGAGGGATGCTCTTAGCTCCAAGATGCCCAGTAATTTAAAAACAAGGGTGCACCTCTGTCTCAGTTCTCATTGCTATAACAATTACATCAACAGACTGGGTGGCTTATAAACAAGAGAAGTTTATTTCTCATAGTTCTGGGAACTGAAAGTCCAAGGTCAGGGTGCCAGCTTGGTCAAGTTCTGACAAGGGCTGTCTTCCAGCTTATAGCCTGCCCACTTCTTATTGTATCTTCACATGGCAGAGAGAGGGCTAGAGAACTCTCTGGGGTCTCTTTTATGAGGGCACAAACCCCGTTTGCAAAGGGTTCCACCCTCATGATCTAATCACCTCCCTAATACACTACCTTTTAATACCCATCACATTGGGGGTTAGGACTTATAAATTCTGAGGGGACACAAACATTCAGTCCATAGCAACCTCCCCACTAAATAGAGTGTCTTTGGTCTTTAGACTCTCAGGTTAGCCCACAATACTGCCCAGATAGGTCTTGCCTGATGACTCTTTTATGATGTCAGGGATTTCCACCCATAATCCTAGCAGGTGATTTGTTTGTGGCCCAGCCTCTCATGGGACACACCAGATATTTACCTGAGCCTCTCTGGTATTGGGGACATGTGGGGCTCAGATAACAGCTGCTGCTTCAAGGTCACCCAGAGAGGGGAGCCCATGGGGCTGAGTCCAGAGAAGGGTGAATGGCCAGGCTGAGGCAGGAGCAATGAGCAGAGTCCCAGTAACCATGGCAGTCACAGCCCTGGAGACACCTGCTCACCCAGGGATGGGGGACTTCTGTAAGGGAGCCTGAGTGTGTCCCTGGTCCTCGACACCTCTGACAAGCACAGGATAGGCCCTCTGGGGGGCCCCTCTGACCAGGCCTAGTTTCTGCAGGATTTGGAGACACGCAGAGCACAGGGCTTCTTCCCCCTAACCAACAAGGGGGATGGCGTGCAAGACAGTTCGATGTGACACCGACTCTGAGCCCCCTGGAGAAGCCCCTGAATCATCTGCCCCTCCTCCCCCCTCAGGCCTGTGCCGGACAGGCGTGTTGGGTTACCCTTCCTCCTTGGGCTTTTCTTAGTAACAGCGCTGGCTGCGGCAGCTACACAGAAGACTCCTGGAGACATTCTGTCCTGATCACCCCCCAGGCTGACCCTGAGTCAGCGCATCCACCCAACCTGGGAAGCCTCCTCCCCACCTGCTCCGGGTCCTGGGTGAGGTCAGTGGAGCACTTTGAGAGCCACCAGGGGGTGTCAGGAAAGCCATGATCATGGCATACAAGTAAGTGACTGTCCCTCCCAGCCAAGGAACAGCTCTAGGCAGCTGTTCTGACAGAAAATGCTTGTTTAAACTCAGGTCCTGTCTCCAGAGAGTCTGATTGCTGGCAGTGTGTGAGGCTGGATCACGGGTACTAATTCAGCCCAGGCCCAGGGGACTGCACCCTGCTGGCTCAGAGAGGTAAGGGCACAGAAGGGTCTGCCTTCCCAGGCCAGCTTGGATTGGCCAGCGATTCTGCGGCACATCAACCCCTGATTTCTGGGGAAATGACATCACGACTTTCGCCCATCGGCAGATGAGATCCTGGATGTGGAGTGAGTGGCCCTCTGGGCCCCACCTGGTGGTGAGCAATCTGGGATGAGGTCATAGGTCAGGACAGTGCCTCACCTCAGTGTAGGCCAGCTTCAGGGCAGCGTGTTCATTGGCTTTCCTTGACCCTAGCACCAGAGGGAGGACATGCCTCCCTGGCTATGCCTCACCCAGCAGCCTCTTTCAGAAAACCATCCACGGGCTACTCTTCTTCCATGTAGCCCAGGGCCTTTGAAAGGGCCTGGATTTCCAAGCCCACCTGTAAAGTGAGTGGCTGGGTGCGAGACCTTGAGGTGCCTTGAACTCTACAATCCCAGAGTTTCGATCTGAGACAACCAGATTTTGGGACCAGCCAGAGATCAACCCTGGGGAGCAGCTGCCTGATTGTAGAGACCCCAGTGGAATCATTACCAGAGGCCCTGATGCAGATGCAGTCAGGGGCCAGAGGGAAGAGGAGTCTGCACTCAGTTCACCATGGAGCTCAGGGCAGGAAAGTGTCATGGGGAGGAGGGGGTGATCATCCAGCCCTGGACCCACATCCTCCAAAGAGGCTCTGCCCAGAGGAGGGGCCTAGAATTGCCGTGAGGAGGCCATAACACCAAGGAGTCACTTCTGTGGACTCAGGCTTCTGGGCCTGGCAGAAAGACAGACAGACAGACCTATTGTGCTCCTGGTCATCAGTGCCTGGGGCTGGGGCAGGCCCGGTGGGGCCCTGTTGCTATTCCACATGAGGCTTCTGGACCCAGGACCGTTGGACGGCTGGAAGAGCATTGCCCCTCCGTAACTGAGGCAGCTGGTGCTGGTTACAAGGCCTGCTGATAAGTGGTCCCACTGGGACACGGGTGTCACCAAAAGAAAGAATTGACAGTGATGAAAGTGGTAGATTTCCTGGGAGACAGCGTCCCTTCCAGGCAGCAGCAGGAGCCCTGGAGGTGGACACTGAGAACTTTTCCTTCTGGTTCTGACACTGAATGTGCCCTGAGGACTCGGGTCCCTGGAGCACTGAGTGCTCCTCTGAAAAAGGGAAAGACCATGTCACTTTGGGTCATTTGAGTTCATCAGAGAGAGAGGAATGAGAGCAGCCATGAGGATAGAACTTTAAAATATTCGTGGAGGGACTTCCTTGGTGGTCAAGTGGCTAGCACCTGTGCTCCCGATGCACAGGCCCTTGGGCTCGATCCCTGGTCAGGGAACTCGATCGTGCATGCTGCAACGAGACATTCCACATGCCACGATGAAGATCAAAGATCCCGTGTGCCGCAACTAAGAGCCGGCACAGCCAAATAAATAAATAAAAGCAAATTTAAAATACAGTCAAATAAGCATGGGTTCCATGGCACCCTCTGAAATGGGAGAGAATCCCATCCTTGAGGCTGCCTCCCTCCACCCCTCTCCCACACCTCTTCTTCTGCACCCCTTGGCTGGCTGGGGACAAAGGTCCCATCCTGACTCAGTTCCCTACCCTCGCCCAGGGCTGCACCCAAGGCTCAGAGGCAGCTAGATGTCTTCTTAACCTTTTTTGGAACCCAGGGCCAGACCCCTCTGGTGGTGAAGCAAGAAGGTCCTTATGGAGGGTCAATCAAGAGGTCTTCCCTGCCTGCCAGAGTCAGGCCTGATCCAGCCTGACCTGACCTCCTTACTCTGTAAGACCCTGCATCAGTCCTCAACCCCCTAGAGGACAATATGGCCTTGTTTCTCACTGGGGACTGCAATGCTGCCCTGTGTCCCTGCTGGAAGAGGCCCCGTGGGGTCTGTCAGGCCCTCCACGGAACATGGTCCCTGGCTTCAAAGGAACCACAGCCTGTGAGGGACATGGAGGAAGCCCTCACCCTCATCTTCCCTTCACTTTGTTGAGATATAAGGCAAATTCTGATCCTATTTCCAGAACATGTAAATCCTTGCTGATGTAAGTGTCCATGCAAACATGCATATCCTAGCCTCTGGGTCTGACAGAGAGATTCTATTGAAAGCAAGAAAGTTATCCAGAACCCTCCTTTTTCTTCTTCTACCGGATCTTCAGGAACTTCAGGGAAAACTCTTGAAGGACAAGTTAAGAGTATATAGAGGTAAGGGTCTGGGTCAACTTTTGAGTGTATGTGTGAGTGTGTGGGGGGAGGCATGGAGGGAGGAGAGAATTTTAAAACATCCCTTAGGTATTCAGGGAAGTGGTATAAGCAGAAGCTGTACAGTCAGCTGCAAACCTGGGGCTTGTGCACAGTGGGTACTCAGAAAGGTGAAGCAGCCTGTTCCCCAGGGCAGACTCTGCTGTGAGGTGTGGGGGTCTCTGTGAACTCATTGGTTCAGGATCCCCTTGTGGGGTTGCCTTTCCCATGACTTCTACTCTCATTAGCAGATTTTCGATTCCATCCAGCTGCGAGATCTAAATGCACCGTATTAGGCATTGCCTGACAGATTCTTAAGGGATCTGCCCAAAATTCTGTGTTCAGCCTGACCAATTTAACAATGAAAGGTTCACTTTATGAAATTCCTCTTCTTATGAAATGCAATTAGCAGTTTTAACCTCTTGAGGGAACAAATCATTCACTGCTTGGAGTGAGTAGGTTTTATCAGACTTTTTTCCTCCCAAAGCTAAACGGAAGTAAGAGGGGAGGGGAAGAGGAGAGTCCCCAGAGGTTTGAGCACCCAGAGGGTGGGCACTGTGGGCACGTCAGGGAAGGAAGGAGGCAGCTGGATACTTGCTGAGCCTCCACTAAACGGCAGACAGTCTCCTGGGACACATACCCTGAAAAGTTAACCCAGTGGTCTCCTGGTAGCTCACATGGTAAAGAGTCTGCCTGGTGTGCAGGACACCTGAGTTCAATCCCTGGGTCAAGTAGATCCCCTGGAGAATGAAAGGGCAAACCCACTCCAGTATTCTTATCTGCAAAATCCCATGGACAGAGGAGCCTGGTGGGCTACAGTTCATGGGGTCACAAAGAGTCGGACACGACTGAGTGACTAGAACATCTTGGGACTTTAGCCACTCAAGGAGTAGTAAGGGTGCTGCCACTGGTGTCCTGCAGGCAGGAGATGGGACCCAGAGAGGACCAGCCAATGGCTCAGAAGACACAGGGAACAGAGATCGGTGGGGGGCTTGGGAGGGGGGTCCACTGACCCCAGACAAGAATCTTTTCCCCCTGCTCTATGCTAGATATCCCTAGAAGGATGAAAGGGGATGAGGAAATGATTGCAAAACACCAGGGGATGGAGAAAAGGAGGTGGGAGACCACTAGGGAGGCACTTTGGTTTTTTTCATCTTAAACCAAATGGGGAAGACGGGTTTTTAATATTCATTTATTTATTCTTGGCTATGCTGGGTCTTCACTGATGCACATGGGCTTTCTCTAGTTTCAAGAGAGCAGGGGCTACTCTCTAGTTGCAGTGTGCAGGCTTCCCATTGCAGTGGCTTCTCTTGTTGCAAAGCATGGGCCCGAGGGCATGTAGGCTTCAGTAGTTGCAGAGCATGGGCTCAGTAGGTGCAGCTCGCAGGTTCCAGAGCACAGGCTGAGTAGTTGTGGCACACGGACTTGGTTGCTTCACGGCATGTGAGATCTTCCCTGACCAGGGATCAAACCAGTGCACCTTACATTGCAAGGTGGAATCTTAACCACTGGATCACCAGGAAAGCCCAGGAAAGTTGTTTTTAACTAAGTATGTGAAATTGAATTATATCTGATTATATATAGACTTCAAACCTCATTCATTTTTCTTTGATGAACAAGGCTCTGTCGCAATATGAACTGCCATTCCCCCAGTTTATAATTTAGTCAATTTAAATTCTCACACATCCCTCTTTCTCAGGGCCCTTGAATTGACCCAGAGGGGCTGAAAGGCTCCATCTTGGAGGTTATCAGTAATTGACTCAAAATGACACCTTTTGGTGTCCACACAAGAATAGTGATATCCAGGTCTGTTCCTGCTTTGATGAGAGAGAAAAAGGCAATGCCCAGAAATAATTAGAAAGATGTTACCACATACAGAAGGGAGTAAAACTGGGTCTGTAAACATGAAAATGGCAGTATCCACTTAGTGAAGTTTTAGTCTTTCACTTTGTTTTCTCTTGAACATATCTCTAGCTTATCCTCTGTACCAGGAACACTCAAACGCCATGTGATGATGACACACCTATTGCCCCAAATCTCATTGACTGTTTTGGTTCTGTCTGCATCCTTCTCCCCAGCAAGACTGCAGTCTCCTTGGAGGTAGAGCCCAGCCTTTTTCCTCTTTGTCTTATCTTCAGTGCCTGGCATATCATAGGGGCTCAGAAAATGTTTGTTGTTTTGTGTTTATTCAAAGTTAGAGCTATAATTCACAAAACACACACCTCACATGTACTCTGGTAAATTCTTCCTTTAATTGAAATGCATTCATTTGAGAAAGTGATGCTGATAGGAAGCAGATAACTGGAGAACTGATGGTTTTCTAAGTGCCATGGGCCCCTCAGGATGTAAATTACAATATGGAGCATTTAGATACCAAACCCGTTCGGGGGAAGTACTGAGGATTATCCATTCTCACACAGAACATTCAATACAAAACCCAACTCATATTAATTAAAAATTCTAAATCACACAATTGTTTTTTTCTGGAAATACTTTTATGCTCTGTTTTATTTGTCACTGTTAATAATAACAATAATGATAATAATAATAATAATAAAACTACTATGTGATTAAGGTGCAGATAAGCAATTAGGAAGCAAAATATTTACGGGTTTTTAGCAACCTTGCACTAGGAACAGGAAGAGAATAATTACAAGGAGGTTTGTATGAGAGCTGGTTTCAGAAGATTCTTCAACTGGGAATTGAGATTGGTCGCAGGGCTCTATTTTGTCTGTGATTCTGTTAACCTGTTCCTCTGATCAGCTGGTCACTCATTCACTTGACAAAATTTTATTAAGTGTATGCCAGGCAGAGTGCTAGATGCTGGGAATGCAATGCTAACTAGAAGAGATCCCACTCTCGAAGCCTGGGGTTAGCTACAGACAACTGTAGCTATTACAACAATAGACACAACTGTACTGTGTCTATTACAGTTAAATGTGGTATGGCCTTCCCAGGTGGAACTAGTGGTAAAGAACCCATCTGTCAGTGGAGACATAAGAGATGTGGGTTCAGTCCCTGGGTTGGGAAGATCCCTTGGAGAAGGGCATGGCAACCCACTCCAGTATTCTTGCCTGGAGAATCCCATGGACAGAGGAGCTTGATGGGCTATAGCCCATGGGGTCGCAAAGAATCAAACATGACTGAAGCAAGTTAGCGCACAGCATGTGGTATGGCTGGCAATGGTGATGGTAGGTACTGCAGGCTCTGGGGGAGCCTCTCTGTGGGTATTTTGTTTAAGCTGAGACCTATGAAATGAGTTGGAGCTATCCAGGGGAAAGTTGGCCAGTGGGGAAGAGAGACCTCCCTGAAGAGTCCCAGTAACCAAAATCAGCTTGGTAATTCAGAGAACTGAATGTGCTTCAATGGACAGAAGTAGCAGTCAGACCTGAGTTGCAGAGGTCAGTTTGGACCATATCCTGAAGGCAGTGGGGAGCCACTGAAGGGTTTAGCAGAACAGTGATCAGGTGTGCACTTCAGAAAGTTCACACTGGCTGCATTGTGGGGTGATAAGACAGGAAGCAGGACCACTAAGGTGGAGTCAGATGCAGAAATTCATGATGATGGTGGCCCAGATATGGGTAATAACAGTGGGGACAAGAGAAATGGGTGGGTTTGAGAAATTCAGAACAGGTAATAAAAATAACAATGATGAGTATTCAATTAGCTCTTACTCTACTCTTATTTTACTTTTCCCCAGACCCTATAGTAAATGCTTTACATGTTGATTTGATATAAGCTTTAAACAAAACCTATGAGGTAGTGTTTATTATCTAAATTTTATAGGTAAGGAAGCTGAAACACAAAGAAGTTAAATAATTGGCCCAAGACAGTGCACACCAGTAATCTAAGTGTCATTGGTGAACCAGACTCCTGTTTGGACTTGAACCCAGACCCTTGTTTAATTTTGGAGCCCGTGGTTCCAACTACTAGTTGCATAGCAATGGGCGGTCCATCACTCAGGTAGGAAGGAGGGGCTGAGCAGATGAGTAGTAGTGTGACAAAGACATCAGACCACCCCTTGGGACTCACTTGATGCCAGAAGCAGTAGAGAACCCTCAATGGCTGGACAGGGAGACACACATGAAGACAATATGAACAAAAATCAGCAGAAACAACAAAAAAATAAACTGAGACTCATAGGGGCTCCAGATATATTAGAGTTTACAGACACAGACACAAACTTTAAAATAACTACACCTTATCATGATCAAGGTGTCAACAGGCAAAATTGGAGTTTTCAGAAGAGAATGAAAACTATATATATATAAAAGAAACAAATGTGAATAAATGCATAATACCCAAAATTAGGAACTCAATACTGAATTTAACAGATACAACCAAAAGGAGGAATATGAACTAAAAGATTGGTTAGAAAAGATATCCAGCTCTAAGTACAGAGAGACAGAGAAATACCCCAAGAAATTAAAAAGGTGAGAGACATTGAAGTTCCAGTGAAAAAGTCTAACACATGGGTACTTGAAATTCCAAAGAAAGTTCAGAGGAAATGAGCCAGAGGCAGTATTTCAAGAGATAAGGGCAGAGAACATTCCTAAACTTTCAAAAGATATCAAGTCACAGATTCAAGAAGCATTACAAATTCTAAGCAGAATAAACAAAAAGTTTGCACTGAGACATTCATAGTAAAACTGCTGAAAACTAATGACAGAGACAAATCCAAAAAGCAGGGGAAGAAAGGATTACTTCCAAAGGTATAATAATTAAACACAAAATTTTGGAAGTCAGAAGACAATGGGAATATCTATAAAGTGCAGAAATAAACTGTCAGCTTAGAATTTTATACCCAGTGACAGTACCCTTCAAGAACAAAAATGAGTTTTTTTAATGTGCAGACAAACCAAAGCTGAGATAATATATCACCAGAAAACCCACACTAAAGGAAATACCAAAGCATATTTCTCAGGCAGAAGGAAATTAATTCAAGATGAAAGGTTGGAGTTTGGGGAAGGAATGTAAGCAATAAAAAACTGTAAAAATGTGTGTCTAAGTGGATACTAACTTATAAAACAATAAAAATACTTGCATATGGAGCTTAACACAGACAGAAAAAAAATAGATGCAAAAATGGCATAGGGAGGAGAGAGGGGATGGTAAATGGGGTTTAATTATTTTAAGGTCCTTGAATTTACAAGGAAGAGAAGGTAAATATCAATAAATTTTAGACATCAATAAGTCAAGGATACAGGTAGTAATGTCTAAGGA
The DNA here is from genome assembly GCF_014754425.2 of Oryx dammah. Classification (NCBI taxonomy): domain Eukaryota; kingdom Metazoa; phylum Chordata; class Mammalia; order Artiodactyla; family Bovidae; genus Oryx; species Oryx dammah. The sequence goes on along the minus strand of NW_024070209.1, from coordinate 74,540,650 downwards.
TATTACAATGAAATAATGCAAAATATTTAATCTGTAAGAACAGGAAAAAAGAGAAAGGAATCTAGAACACCTGAGACCAATAGAAAGTGTTTTATAAAGTGATAAGTTTATACCTAAGTACATTAGTAAGTTCATCAAATGGATATGTTCTGACTAAAACAGAAAGTTTTCAAACTGAATTTAAAAATCCTGACTCTATGTTGTCTATAAAAACACATTCAAGGATAAAAGATATAGAAAGATTAAAAGTAAAAAGATGGAGGGGAAAGAGTCCATGTGAAAATCAACTGTAGCTACATCAAGATCAAACCAAGTAGACTTGAAGACAAAAAGCAGTATTTTTTGAGTTAAAAACAGAGTTAAAGGACATCTACTAATTATTAAAAAGCAAATCTTCATTTCACCAGGAAGATACAATAATTGCATACACAAAAGAATATAGCTCCAAAATGTATGAAGCAAAAATTGATAGAATTACAAGGAAAAAAGTAGAAAAATCCACAATCACGGTGGGAGACTTTTCAGCACATCCTCTAAACAACCAATAGAAACAAAAGTGAGTGTATAGAAAATCTGAGAATGCAATTATCATTCGTAATGGGCAAGTATAGAATACCATGCACAAAAACTGGGGAATATACATTCTTTTGAATCAGACAATATTTTATAAGCACCATGGAGAAAAATAAGTATGGAGTGTTGGGTGTGTTAAATAATGGGTTCGGGAAAGACCTCACTGAAGTGGCATTTCAACAGGGACCTAAAGAACTTAAGAGCATAAGTGACTCAGACACCCAAGGGAAGAACAGGCTTGGGGTGAGGATGCACATGCTGTCGGGTCAGGAAGCAGCCAGGCCCCCCAGGGCTGGAGCAGAGGGAGCCGGGAGTGGGGAGGAGATAGTGTCCGGCCAGATGCGGCTGCCAGGGGTCAGGGGCTGCTGCTTCTTACAGAGCCAGACCATCTCTGCCTCCATCATGTCTATTCCAGACATCAAGTCCCTTCTTCCTGTCCATGTGTCTGCTTAACCCTCCAGTCTCCCATCACCTCTGGATCTTTACCCCCTTTCACAGCTCAGCCTTCCTCTGTGTCTCGTCAGCCATCTTTTAGGGGAAGGCAGTCACCTCAGTGTTTATGGAAAACACACTGCAGACCTGGGCAGTTTTTTAAGGAACCTCCTAGCTATTCTCCACAGTGGTTGCACCAGTTTATTGATACATTCCCACCAACAGTGTAGGAGGGTTTGGGGAGATTCTTTTAAACATAAATCTGATTTAGTCATTACCCTGCTGAAAAGCTTCCAATGGTTTCCTATGTCACTCAGAAAAAAAAAAAAACAGTTGCCGTATGATCCTGCAATCCAATTCTTAGGCATATATCTGGACAAAACTATACTTCACAACGGTACATGCTCCCCTGTGTTCATTGCAGCACTGTCTGCAAGAGCTATTGTAGATAGGGCTGCAGTGAACACAGAGGTGAATGTCAGCGGCACAGTGGCAAAGAACCGCCTGCCAGTGCAGGAGACACAAGAGACCTGGGTTCGATCCCTGGGTCAGGAAGATCCCTTGGAGGAGGAAATGGCAATCCACTCCAGGATTTTTGCCTGGAGAATTCTGTGGACAGAGGAGCTCGCCAGGCTATAGTCCATGGGGTCGCAAAGAGTCGAGCACGACTGAGCAACTGAGCATACAAAAGACAGGGAAACAACATCAGTGCTGGCTCTCCCCACATCCCTGAGCTTTGCACAAAAGTTGAGCATGATCTGAAATCCTGTTATGCTTAATAAAATTAGCAGAATAGTCCAAGTATTTCTCTTGATCCTTTGTACTTGCAGCTGGTATGTTTTCAGCACCCTGATGGTCCATGATTGGAGATGACACCGACCCCTTCCCCTGACCCTGCCTTTGATTTCAGAGCCACTGGGACATTGTAGAAAGGTCCTTGCATGCTTGCTTGTGGCTCAAGGCCAGGAGCCCATGTGCCCAGAAGCCTCTCTCTACTGTGTTCCATGTTGAGAGCTACCTTGCTGAACGTGGCATCACTCCAGGGAGGAGGTCCTGGGCTCTTTGGAACTAGGCTTCATCCCAGGGTGGGCAGGTGTGGGCTGAGCACTTCTGCACAACAGCAGAGGGCTTGACGGGAAGGAATGGTGCTGACATAGCATGTTGCGTGACCCTCACCTGGGAGAAAACGCATTATTCCAGTCTAGGTGACTTCACACCACCAGCTTCACACCGGCACGCTCACTCTTGCAACCAGATGATTTACATGCTCTGGGGGTCACTGCATAGACGCGGCTGGCTGAAGGTTATGTTTTTAAATGAAGTGGCCGAGTCAGTCGGGTTGGGCTTCCCTGGCCTTCAGCAGAGTGATAGCACCATCGCCCTTGTTCAGCACAAGCTCATTTCTGCCCCCTGTCAGCAAATGTTCCCTCCCCATCCCTGCTCCCGGGCCCACAGGACCTGCTTCTGCCTCTGTTTTTGGGAACTGGTTCACTGTGGCCTCTGGTCTGCTGGGCCTGGAGGCCTGGCTTCTTCCTCATGAGGGAGTCCAGAGTCCATCCCCTGGGGGCTCAAGAGAAGGACCTCTCTAGGGCCTGTGGGTCCCAGCAGGGAGTGTGGCCCTCTGTGCTCCTGTCCATGCTTCCCCACGTGGCAGCATGTCCAGGGGTTACACCTCCCTCCCTGCCGTCCCCCCAGGCTCTCCCGCTGACACTCCGCCCCAGGCAGCCCCTCAGAGCCTTTCTTTTCTGACCCGGCTTCTCTCTTCCTACTGAGCCCTGCAGAGAGCTCACACTCAGCTTTCATCAGATTCCTTAATTCTGTGACAGGAAGGCTACGGAAGTGGGTGGAGCCTCATGACTCTCATTTTCCCTAAACTAACCTTTCTTAAATTAGGCGAAAGAGGGAATGATGAAAGGAGGAGAAACAAGACACAGCAATGAATGCCAGAGTGAGCGATTTGCCAAGTATCGCAATGCCGTCCTCGCTGCACTCCCTGTTCCGCTAAATAAAGAAACTAGAGGGGCCTTCGGGCCTTTTTTAAATCAAGATTTTATTAAAAAGAGACGTAGTTTCAATCACCAAGCAAACAATTCACAGAGACATTTTCTAGAATAATGAGAATAATAAAAGCTCTCATTTTGGAGGAGCTGAATCCATGCCAGGCCCTGGGCTGTGGGTTTGCCATCCATCATTCCCGCCCACCCCATGAACTGTAAGATTGATACCATCCCCTTTTTACAGATCAGGAAACAGGCTTGGAGGAGCCTGGAGGCCCGTCCAGAACACACAGCACGTGAGAGGTGGTTCTGGGGTTCATACCCAGACTGACAACTCCAGCCCTGTCCCCATTGTCCCTCACCACAGAGCCCCACTCAGACGGGGGCACACAGCCAGAGGTCACACCGGAGGCCCTGTGGCCACAACTCTTCCGACTCCCACAGCTGAGGGAGCACCACGAGGGATGGGGAATACCTCTGTTTGGTTGCTACTTCCCCTTTCAGAGCTTTCTCTCCGGGCTGGGGCTGTGACCATGTCACAGTATGTTTGCCGGGCCCAGTTTGAACTGTAAGCTGGTGAAACAGAAATATCCTTGGGAAAACAGGAACACGCTTTTATTTACCAAAGGTAAACGAAACCTTTCACTGGTCTGAAGGGTTGCCATGTTTCTGCCTCCCGTCTCCCCCTCGCAGTTCGCTTTGATTGCCCATAACATTAACCTTCAGGAAAAAAAAAAAAAAAAAACAAGAAAGTAAACAAGATGGCAAATCCACGTTATCTGATTTCCCGGCTGCATCCTCCGCGGACCGGATGGCGGGACCTGCCGAGGACCCCCTCAAGAGTTAGCAGGCAGGAAGGCCTCCCTGGGGCTCACGTCCACCCCACACCTGCCCCTCATGCTCTCAAGGGAAGGGAGTTCCTTGCTGGCTTTTAGTCCTTGTGAAGCTTGCATACCTAACAATCCATTTAGCTTTCCCTCCCTCCAGCTGGTCTTGACAAGGCTCAGCCGCAGCTCCGTGTTCATGGCTCTGTGCCACTGGGCTGTGCTTAGTCGGACTCTGTAACGCGGCGGGGGGAGAAAGGCAGGAAAATGCGTTCCGTGCAGGACTTGTTTCTGCGGTAGAAAGGGTCAGTCTTTTACTTTCAGGCATGTTGTGTTAATAGGGGAAGGTTTTTTTCTTGGAAAATATCACCTTCAAATACCGTGAGTCTTTTTCCTGTTATATAAAAGGGCATTAGGCAGACACTTGGAAATTGAGCATTTTCCTTTCTCGGGAGCACAAACTGTGGGTGGGTGGACGGCTACAATGCACCTCTAGCAGCAGCCACGCGGCGTAAGAAGAGGCAGCAGTTACCTTCCTGATCAGCCTTCCGTCTGGATAGTATCAGCAATACTAACGGTTACCGCTTTTTCTGTGATATATTGCTTCTTCAGAGAGTATTAAAGATGTTTTGAATCTATTTTTTAGGAATCTTGAAACCACCAGTGGAACATTTTTGATGTTGTGGGTAATGCACAAAGCAGCAGCTTGGGAAGGCTGGGCGGGAAAGGGTACCCAAGGGTGTTGGAAGCACAAAGACTGCCCGTTAAGAGTTTCAACAGTTCAGAAGCAAGCAAGGTGGGGCTGAGATGCCGGGAGCAGAGGGGCTGGGAAGTGGCGTTATTTCCTTTATTTGCAAGGAGATAGAGAAGAGGTAGACTGACGCTGCCTCTCCTGGGAGTGGGCAGTATTTATTGGGAAGGAAGAACCGGAGGAAAAATTCCGTAATTATGGAAGGAATTCTCGAGCCCTGCTTCACATTCTTATTGTTTTGGCTTTTTTTTTTTTTGCTGCCTGGACTCTCCCTACCCAGAGGACAGATTCGTATAAAAATTGCAACAAGAAGTGACATCATTGTGGAAGTTGTAGTAGACAGTGAATTTTATGTGTCAACTTGACTTGGCCAAGGCAGAGCCGACGAGATATTTAGCCAAATGTTATTCTGGGTGTGTCTGTGAGAGTGTTTCTAGATGAAATTAACATTTGCTTTTTGTTTTTGTCGTTTTTCCTAGTGCTGGTCACACATTTTTATTTTGCCCATATTAAAAATGGTGTTTATACATGTACTATATTTTATGTATGGACTTTACATATATATTTTATGGGCATTGTTTGACTTCTACAAATGTTTCTTGATTTTTTTAATGTCTTTTGCAGAATGTATACCTGTATGTCTTTAAAAAAACCACTTTAAACTTTTTATTTTGTATTGGGGTATAGTCGATTAACAATGTTGTGGTAGTTTCAGGTGAACAACAAAGGAACTCAACCATACATATACATAAGTCCATCCTCCCCCAAACCCCCCTGCCATCCAGGCTGGCACATAACACTGAGTAGAGTTCCATGTGCTATGCAATAGGTCCTTGTTGGTTATCTATTTTGAATATAGCAGCATGTATATCTCCTTCCCAAACTCCCTAACTATCCCGTCCCCCTGGCAATCATAAGTTTTCCAAGCCTGTGAGTCTCTTTCTGTTTTGTTAGTTCATTTGTATCATTTATTTTTAGATTCCACATATAAAGGATGTCATACAATATGAAATCAATATTTGAATCAGTGGAGTGAGTAAAGCAGATGACCCTCCCTAAGGCCTCATCTAGTAGTTAAGTATCTGGACAGAAAGTCTGACCCTCCCACAAATAAGCGGGAACTCTTTCTGCCTGATCACTTGAGCTGTGACACAGGTTTTTTCCCTACCTCCGGACTTTAACTGAACCATCTGCTCTTCTTAGACCTTGAGCCTGCCAGCTTTTGGACCAGAACTTACAGCTTTGGTTCTCCTGGGTCTCCAGCTTGCCAACTGCAGGTCTTGGGGCTTCTAGGCCCCCCTAATCACATGAGCCAATTCTCTATAGTTAATTAATTAGTTAAATAATCTCCTATTGGCTCTGGTTTTCTGAAGAACACTGATTGACTGATACACATGTCACTAATAAAGCAGAGACTGAAATATTACAATCTTTCCTAAATCCATAACCTGACCAGATCAGCTGCGTCCTCCATGAGAGGAAAGGGTCAATGAATCCCCAAAGTATTCAGTATGTGGCCAGTGGCTTCAGAAAGCTGTCAGGCTACACCTCTGTTTTCTTGGCTGTGTGCTCGGTCCCAGAGCCAGTCCCCTGACACAGTGTCCCCTTAAGTGAGACAGACAGATGAGAAACTCAGAAGCCATGAATGGAAATGAGGAGAAGGTGACATGAGGGAGAGTGAAGCAGGCATAGCCCCATCCTCATCTGTCTGTCTCACCTAACATCTCCTGGCTCCTCCCACCTAGAATGCCCCTTAGGAAAGCAAAGGACTCATGCCACGTTAACCTCATACCCAAGCCCTGTCCTATGTCCTCCACTCCCAGCCTGCCTGGCTTCCTAGGGTTAGGTATGGTCTTGCTGTGCTCCGGAAGGGGACACTGTGTCGGATGACTGGCTCTGGGACCGAGCACATAGCCAAGAAAGCAGGTCTGGGCTGGAGAAGAAGACTCTGGAAATCCCACACTGAGTTGGAGGAGCAGGTGGACCATCAAAGTGGAGGTGTGCAGGAGGCATCTGAGTATGTGGGGTGTTGGATTTAAAGGTGGCAAAGATTTGGCAACCAGGTGAAAATGAGAAGGGCATTCTAGAACACTGAGAAACACCAGCAGTTAAGAGAGAAAGCCAAGTCCACAAAGATGGACGTAGAGGCCAATGTACGCCATGCATAAAGAGAACTACCCTGTGGGCGAGCCCGGTCCTGACTATGGGTCCAGCATTTAGGGAGCTACCGCAACACTGTCTTTTTATTTTTTTTAATGTTCATGATTATATATATTTTTTATTTTAATTGGAGGCTAATTACTTTACAATATTGTGGTGGTTTTTGCCATACATTCACATGAATTAGCCATGGGTGTACATGTGTTCCCCCATCCTGACACTCCCTCCCACCTCCCTCCCCATCCCATCCCTCAGGGTCATCCCAGTGCACCAGCCCTGAGCACACTGTCTCATGCCTCGAACCAGGACTGGCGATCTATTTCACATATGATAATATACATGTTTCAATGCTATTCTCTCAAATCATCCCACCCTTGCCTTCTCCCACAGAGTCCAAAAGTCTATTCTTTGAGCTACTGCAACACTGTCTTAATGGTGCTCAGCCTGGCAGCCCAAGGAACCCACAACCACTGCAGGGACAGCTTTGGAGGAGGGACCAGAGTGCTCCAAGCCCCAGTCCCCAGCATTTGCCTGCAAAGGAGGCTGGCCCTGCAAAGTGTCCGGTGCAGGGGTCTCAGGCCTCCCCCAGCAGCAGCTGAGGCACTGGCTCAGCAACCCAGAGCCCCAGGCCACCCCCGCTCAGCGCACCAGAGTGAGGGAGCCCAGGTGAGAGAATGGAAAAGGCCTCCAGGCTAAGACATACTGCTATTTTCCAACTGCCCATTTTTCAAATGAGACCTAGAGGGAAGAACAGTCTTGTCCAGGTTGCCCAGACCAGCCTCCCACCCCACGCCCCCCAGGCTGCTGCCTTCCTGGGCCCAGGTCTGGAGCATCTGGGAGGAGAGAAGTGTGCAAGGCCCCGATATGGATGGGAGAGACTCCTCCAGGCAGAGAAATGGGCAGCCTGGAAAAAATGTGAGAATCCTGAGCCCCTAGAAGAACAAGGGGAGCATGGATATATTGATAGTTTAAATTAGAAGGAGCTGCCACCAAAATGTGAAGCAGGAAGTTGCCCCCTGCATTTGGGGAGTGCTCACCCAATACGCTGGCTGACACACGTCTGTGAGGAACAGGCCCTGGAGAGGGCAGGAAGGGGTAAGTCTACTCTCCTCCCCTTCATCCTGAAGCTTCTGCAGCCTCCCACCTGTTGCTCAGAAGGAGCCCAGAATGATGTCAAGTGAGGGGGTTAAATGCAGCTTTGGCACGCAGGGCCCTGGTGCAGGGGTGGCCAGCGTACATCCCCAGAGACTAGAGCTCAGCGAGTCTGGGGGTGTGCTGCTCGGGGGTGGGAGCACATGTGGGGCATCAGTGCATGCCAGCTGCTGTCTCTTTGTACCCTGGAGTGTGAACCGTGGGAGGTGCGTGTGTGTGTCTTAGCTCAGACGGCCCTAATGAAAAACCATAACCTGGACAGCTTATAAACAACAGGTATTTATTGCTTGTGGTTCTGCAGGCTGGAAGGCTCAGATCAGGAGGCCAGCACAATCAGGCTCTAGTGAGGACCTTCCTCAGGGTTGCCATCTGCTGACTCCTCCGTGGGTCCTCTTGGCGGAGAGCAGAGGGAAGAAACGGCGTCTCTCACCTTCTAAGGGCACCCGGGCCTTTCACAAGGGCTCCACCTTCATGACCTAACCCCCGCCCAGATGCCCACCTTATAACACCATCACCTGGGTGTTAGGATCTGAACTCTGGGGGGACGCACACATTCAGTCCCCAGCCACGTGTGGGGAGTGTGGTTACCGCTGTGCTGGGGGGGGGTGCTCATGCCACTCGTGTGACCTGTGTGCACAAATGAGGCCAAAACAGCAGCCCCCTGCAGTCAGCACCTTGCTGTAAAGGAGCCCCCTGGACACTTTTCATACATGTTCTGATATAGATCTCTCTTCGGGCCTGGGAAGTGGGGACTGTCATTCTCCTTGCAGGTGGAGAAACTGAGACTCGGAGCCACTCCATCCTTGCTGGGGGGACTTCAGCAATGAAAGAACAGGAACCCAAACCCTCACTCAGATGCCCTCATGTTTTGACCCCAAGGGCATCATGTTCCCTGTGCCCAGAATGGCACATCACCCCCTGCTTTCACCCCCACCATACCCCTCTCCTGAGGCTCAGGACTCAGCCCCCTCCTCCAGGCAGATTTCCTGGATCCACACAGCTAGGGCAGATGCTGCCCCCTCCCCCATCACAGCATGTGCTCTCTCCAGGTTGCACTTTTTTCCTTGCCTGTCTCTCCACCCACCTGATCGGCTGGAGGGTAGCATCCTTGTCGTACTCGAACCATAAAGGATGGACAAACAGTGGTCCCAGGGGATGGAGGACGTCAGATTCCAGCTCAGGACCGTGGACCCGGCCATCTGCCCCCAGACCCTCGGGCACCGAACTCCAACATGGGCTTATCCTCTCATCCCTAACCGCAGTGCATGGCTTGCCCTGCCTGGGGTGTGCCCCACCTTTTCAGGACCCAGCTTCTGGCACGCCTCCTCATCCCTCCCTTGGCAGCCCCTTCCCAGGCTATCTGGGTGCCAGACAAGAAGCCGCTGTCTGCACAAGTGATGACAAGACAGCATCTACATACAGCACTCCTGTGTGCTGAGCAGGCTTCTAAGTCTTTTGCACTTATTAATTCGTAATCCCATGCTGAAGGTCTACACTTACCCTATTTGAGGGATGAAAGGAGGGCAATGCACAGAGAGGTCATTAACTTGCCCTCATCTCACCCCACTTGGAAGTGGCAGGACTTGCATTTGAACCCAGACACCCAGCTCTAACTACCACCCACCAGGAGGAACCCCAGCCTGCCCCAAGGAGCTCACAGAGACAGTGCCCCCTGTACAACGGAAGGAGCCACCCCACACAGACCTCAGGCCTCAGACAGGGCATCAGAAGTAATGAGACAGCCTGGAATGTGCTGGAATGTCTAGCCCTTCTTCGCTGGAGAACTGGCGAAGGCCCGGAGGCCTTCGTGCCCGTCGCCCCATCCCCAGTGCTGGCTTATGCCCGGCAGTGGCAACGAGCCCTGGAGCCCTGTGTCCAGGTCTCCCCAGCAGTGGCCTGGGGACGACGCACTGTCTGGGACCAGTCTGTTCGCCTGCCCCTTGAAGAGGGAACGGGCTGTTTTCTCCCTCCTGTAATTGTTACCATCTGTTTCCCTTCATCGTGTTTGTTGATGTTTTCTTGTTTTAAAACTGAAATGAGTCAGATTGGAAACTGATTTAGGAAAAAGTGTCTGGGAGGGAAGCTCGAAGTGGCCATGGGGGACTCTGTGCTTCAGAGCCATCGGAGAGAAAAGATTCTGTGGGGCACACAAGGGGTGCCTGCCAGCATCATCTGCCCTGTGGGGGCTGGAATCCCCTGGCTGCCCGAGCAGGCTGGGGATGTGGGGGTGTGTGCAGGCTTGTGGAAGGCGTGGGGGTGTGGATTTGGTGTGTAGGTAGGCAAGTGCATGTGTGCGCACACTTGTGCACCCACGTGAGCATCCAGCTGCCGTTCTGTCCAGGATTTTAAGTCAGTGTCTGTGCCTCTCCCTTCCTGTTCTCATTACCAGCCACCCTAGGATCTTGGCTCCTCAGTGCTGTTACATAAGCCAAAGAAAGGTGCCCAGGGATTCTGCCCTTGGCTCCCTGGGCAAGCCCAGCACAGCTCTGAGACCTTGACCTGCAATCCAGACCAGTTGCCACCAGAGCTTGGAATACCGTGGCTTTGGTTTTATGGCCCAATAGCTAGGCTTTGGTAGACGTGGTGTGTGAATCACAGTCTAGCCGGCTTTGCTTCTTTCTGTCCTTTCTTGATAATCCATAGCTTACAGAGGATTCTCTAGCTCCAGCAACCCAGGGGAAAATGGACGGAGAAGAAAGACTGCCTTGAGCATGCTTCTTGCAGGCTTGGGTTCCCGAAATAGTAATAGTAGCTGCCCTTGCTGTACCCTGCTTTGCCCCAGCTTCTGTGATAAGCTCTGAAAATGGGGAATTTCTACTCCTCACTGATATCAGCCTTCGGAAGAATCTTTTTAATTTATTTATTTACTTTATTTTTGGCTCCACTGGCTCTTTGTTGCTGCATCCAGGCTTTCTCTAAGTGCAGGGAGCAGGGGCTACTCTCTAATTGCAGTGCACAGGCTTCTCATTGCTGCGGCCTCTCTTGTTGCAGAGTGTGCAGGCTTCAGTAGTTGTGGCACGTGGGCTCTAGAGTGCGGGCTCAGTAGTTAGGGGCCCACAGGCTTAGTTGCTCCATGGCATGTCGGATCTTCCTGGACCAGTGACTGAACCCATATCCCCTGCATTGGCAGGCAGATTCATAACCACTGAACCACCAGGAAAGTCCTGGAAGGATCATCAGGGATGTTTTCTAGATGAAAAAGCAGGGGCTCTAAGAGGTGAGTTGACTTGTGCAAGGGCACAAGGCAAGCTGGAGGTGGTGCTGGCCTGGAGCCCAGACCTCCCACTTGCAGAGCCAGAGCTCTGGTCATTATGGAGATGGCAGGCACTGCAGGAGACCCTGTGCTGTGAGCTGGGTGATGCCACAGGGAACCACCCAGGCTGGCCGGGTTTCCACCAGAAATTCTCAGATCCTGCTTCCATCCTTGTACCTCTGATACCAAGCTCCTCCTTCCTGGGAAGCCACCTGGCGTGTGCACAGCCTCACTGCACGAGGCGGGGCATGCATCTCACTCCACTTACTCTGATGTTTAGGAGCAAGCATAGGAAACTTCTCGTGTCTGCATATTTAAGCGCTTTTATTAAGTGGAACAAGCTATTTCTGAACACGAGAGTGGCCAACAGCCTTAGAGGAAATTAAAATGAACCATGACAATGGAAAATTGCACAGGGGCACGGCGGATTCTCCGGAGATAAATACAACAAGGCTTTCAACAGCACTCGGGAAAGACTAGAGATCATGGAGATTATGTTGTGAGAGAAAAAAGCAAACCACCGGAAAATTAGAGCTCAGGCTGATGGGAGGACCAAGCAAACGCTGGTCAGGCCTGTAGGTGGCCGGCCCGCCATTAAACACCCCGGGGGTCTGGTGGACAAAGTGAGGCAGAGAAACAACAACAGTCAGACAGAGCTCAACTCAATATGGCAAGCCTTTTCTCAGTACCCACGGTGTGCATGCTATGTGGGTGGAAGGACTGAACTGTGTTCCCTCCAAATTCCTAGAGCTGAATTCCTAGCCCCCACTGAGGTGGTATTTAATGATGGAGTTTTGGGGGGACTTCTCGTATGGACCAGTTATGAAGACTCTGTGTTTCCACTGCAGGAGGCGAGGGTTTGATCTCTGGTCTGGGAGCTAAGATCTCACATGCTGTGTGGTATGGCCAAAAACAAAGCAAAAAAAGACCAAAAATAAATAAATAAATAAAGATGGGGCCTTTGGGAGATTGTTTGGTTCAGATCAAATCATGAGGATGGAGGCCCCCATGATGAGATTAGTGTTCTGATGAGAATAGGAAGAGACTAGAACTTTCTCTCTGATGCAGCTAGAAGGTGGCCATCTGCAAGCCAGGAACAGGGTCTTCAGCAGGACCCTGCCATGCTGGCCCCCAGACCTGTGAGGATTTCCATTGCTTTGTCACCCAATCTATGGTATTTCATTATGGTGACCCAAGCTGACTCATACAGTGAGGAACGGAAGTGGACACACTGATCTTGATACCTCAGAGAACTCTTAGGCCTTGAGGATTGTAAACGGGCACATCCAAGGGTGTGACAGATATTAGCTGTTATAATTGTGATTTCTCCTATAGCCCCCTAGGCCAGAGACTATTTATCATGGTCTCGAGTACACGATGGCTTCTCAGTAAAAGTGGGGTGAATGAATGAATGATGCACTTGAGGCCAGGGGCCCCAGCACAGGGGCCTGGAGCTGTGGTGTCCAGGCAGCTCTGTGAAGAGGGAAAGGAGGGGAGTGAGGGCCCAGGCAGTCTGCTAAGGAGGGAATGTCAGTGGAGGGGCTTTGTCTAGGACCCTCTCCATCACCCAGGATCCACAGAAGCAGCCACAGGCAGAAAGCCTCTCAGGCCATCTCCAGGGTGGGTCAGGTCCAAGGGCTCGGGGTTGGGACAGTGCCTGCCCCATCTCCTTGCAGGGCAGGGCCAGGCCCTTTCCCTGTGCTGGCCACCAGAACCCCACTCCTCCTCACATGTCACCCCCACTGGAGAAGTCTATCCGTCTACCCACCCTAAGAGGGCCTCCTTCCCTGCCTCTCCAGCCCCACCACTTCGGAAGGATTTTTACCACTTTCCCTTTCGCACCTGGACCTCCAGTGAATCTAAATAGAATCTGTCTGTCCCAGCATGTTTTCTGAAGCCTGAAAAGATGGGCTAGAGCTGAATGATGCCATTTCCTTTAAAAAAAAAAAAAAGAAAGAAAGAAAGAAGGAAGGAAAGGAAAGAAAAAAGTCACTCAAACCGCCTCAATTCTGAACTAACGTAGCAGAGCTGGGCTGCCACAAGAGGGCACCCGGTACCCCACCCCACTCCACCTCACCCCAGGACCCTGCCTGGACGCACACTGCTCTGTCAAAAAAAGCCCAGGCAGGAGACAGCAAAGAGAAAGCACCAGGTGGCAAGAGGATGTCATTCCAGAAGATTCCACCGCGGACCTGGTCGACCCTCGGGGCTCCCAACCTCACACTGCGGCAGAACCCAGGCTCTGAGTTGCTTCAGTGAATCTTGAAGTCCCGGCACTGAAACAATTTGAGCTCCCTCAGCTGCGCCACCCCGTCTGCGGAGTTGCCTCTATTTGTGTGACGTTGTTTGTTTCTTTGTCCTGCCTGGCCTCGGGGTGACCCTACCACAATCCTCTCTCTTATTAGGCTTCTAATGAGGTCGCTGAAGATGTCTGTGTCAGACCCGTCTTATCAGGCGTGAGAGTCGAGTTCTCAGTCGACTTCTGCCCGGAGGGTCAGGTCAGGCAGACGGCAGAGGGCTCAGAACTCAGAACTGTTCCCTCTCCTGGGCAAGCCTTTGTCTGTGACAACAAACAAGGAGCGCTCCATCCAGGCCCACGACTCAGAAGGTGGACGGTGGGTTTGAATAGGAATGTCAGGGGTTCACTGAAGAAAGGACCCCAGAGGAGCCGCAGACAGCCGGCCAGTGAGTGTTCTTGGGGTTCTTTCTGGCTCCGGTGGGTCCTCCATACAAGGAAAGCACAGATGGTCCCAGAGTCCTGTCTGCAGAGAGGCTGGGAGGGCCTTGCGGGTCCGAGGGGCCCGGTCAGCCCCGGGCCAAGCTGTTCTTGAGAGCCTGCTGCTTCCCCAGCCTGGGGTGCTTCAGAGGCAACTCTGGGAAGGCCTGGTTCCAAATTAATATTGGGTGCTCAGAGCACAGGGTCTGAGGGCCAGGCCAGGTCAGCCAGAGACCCCAGGCATGTCCCTGCACCCACTCTCAGCTCAGCCGCCCCGCACAGAGGACCATTCTTCACCAGATTCGCTGAGGATTTCCGATCTGAAGATAACAAAAGGCTCCCAGCCACTGGCCGTCTTGTGATGTGTGTCTGTGAATCCGGAGCCGACCAGAGGAGGGCGGGTGGGTCACAGGCTCTGAGGCTGGGAGGTCGAGGGGTGGTCCCCGAGTCACCACCTGCAGGGCCGGCCGTTTGGGAAACATCTGTAAAGATCAGAGCAGGGCTGCCCCAGCCTCGCCTACCTTCCCGCCCACTCTGGGGACAAGAATGAAGATGGGTTGCCACGCTCCGGAGGGAGCTACGCTGTCGCCAGTGCAGAGACGAGTGGGAACAGGCAGGGCCGCTGGGCCTCTGAGCAGGCAGGGCCGGTTCCAAGGAAGGAGGCTGTCGGGGGGGAGCCTCGAGGGCCGATTGAAGGGGGCGATGAAAGGCCCGGCCCAGCGCTGGGAGCAGGTGCCTCTCACGCTCCTCCTTGTCCCCCGTCCATCGTCGTTGGTCTGGGCCACTGGCTCGCTTCACATCACAGGCATCTGCTGAGGGCCAGGTTGCCCTGCACCTTTCAGCAGAATGAAAGGGAACTGATATCAGAGGGGTGCTGAAGCTCAGGAAAGGCCTCTTTCTTTTCAAAGACTTTCGTTTGTGATGGGCTTTTTTTTTTTTTTCCAGGTGATCTTATTTCAAAGCCCCTTTGAAAATTTTGTGGGTTTTTGTAATGGATGAAAAGTTACTTGGAAATGGGACTAAGAAGTTTCCCGTTGAAAGTTGTTAGAGGAAAGTTGAAAGCTTTGAGTTGTAATATTCCACCAGATATATCCTTTCTTTTGTCCACAAGGCCCATCCTTTGGGAGGGGGTCTAGGGGAAGGGGCCGGGGAGGGGGGGCCTGGACAGGGCACTGGAGAGAGCAGGATGCAAAACCCAGCCCCCACCGCCGCTGCTGTACGTGTGCAAGGGAAGCTGTCTGAGCCGAGCCTTCAGCAAAAGTGTTTCCACAGTATAGGCTTTGATGTTGGAAAAGGGGAAGGCACATATACTTCTACTATACTATAGGAGGCTGGATTCTACCAGAGACAATGGCTATCGCACAGACATTTCACATCAGAAAAATAACTATGAAAGAGGATATAGCGCCCAAATGGACCTGAGAGAAGGAAGGGGCCAGAGCAACACCGAGTGTGAGCTCTCAAGTGCATCCTCCGTGGAGAACTGGCAAGAGAAGGGGTCAGTGAGCAACAAGACAACCAGGAAAACACCACTACAGGAAACCCAAGGGAAGTGGCTCCAGAAGGAAGGAGGAGGAAGCTGGTGTTAGGGATCAGAGAGAGAACACGAGGAGATGCTAAGGGGCTTGGGATCAGGAGGTGACTGTCCATTGAAAGGGGGTGGTTTCAGGACCTCCCTGGTGGTCTAGTCGTTAAGAATCCACCTTCCAGTGCAGGGGACATGGGTTCAATCCCTGGTTGGGAAACTAAGATCCCACATGCCGCGGGGCAACGAAGCCTGTGTGCTGCAACTACTGAGCCTTCTGGCTGTAACTAGAGAGAAGTCTGCAATCCCGCAGGCCTCAACTAAGACCCAATGCAGCCAAATAAATATTTTTTTAAAGGGGAGGGGATGATTTCACTGAAGTGCAGGGCTGGGAAGAGGTAAGGGAGTGAAAACTGAGGGGTAACTGGAGTGAGTACCAGGTGTCCTGAATCCCAAGGAGTGGGTAACTGCAAAAGAGGATGGGGAAGGCAGATGGATGCTGAAATGGCAGGTGAAGTGGTAAACAAGGATTTTTCAGTGCTTGTGATGGAAAGCCAAGGGGAAGGGGCTGATGGAAAGGGAGGGAGAGGGGGAGTAGATGCTGAAGGAGATGTGAAGGGAGTCTGTGCATTGACAGCTTTGGAAAAGGGTGGAGGTGTCAGTTTGTGCTGCCCTGGTCTGAGACGGAAGAACTGGCCTCATTGGAGGGGCCAGGACCTCACTGGCAGGGGTTGGCAGAACACATTGGTGGTGGGTTAGAGTCTAGGGTGTCTGACTGAGTGGGAGAGGTGATGGAAGGCTAGCTTCTGATTCAGAAGGGCAAGGGCAGGGGACCCCAAAATGTGGCTCTTTAAGAAGCCTACCAGCTGATGCAGTCATGGACTTCACTTTGCGAGGGCAAGGACAGTCCTGATGTTCAAGTCCACTGGCTCCCTGGCCCCAGGGTGTTATCAGAGCAGGAGGCCCACTAGGGCTGGATACAGTGGGGGAAGGAGAAGCCACGGCTGGCATACCTGCGGACACCAGAGGAGGGGTTCTACGGGCAACCCCAACAGGGTGGTGTGGACATGGCCTTGATATGACTAAACCTATTCATGGAGCTGTCAACCGCAGCAGCGGTGGTCTGGAGAGAGGTGACCGAGGTGCACTCTGGCCATTGCATAGCACTGCTGAGGGACTTAGGACAGAACAGACCTGGGTTTGTGCCCAAGCCTGGCAGGCTCTGCTGTCCCTGGAGTTCTCTGGGTCTTCTTACTCTCATCTGTAAAATGAGCGTGAGAACACAGATAAGAACACAGATGAAAGAACTCACATCATGCACATGCCTGGCATGTAGGAGTGTGTGTTAGTGTTAGTTGCTCAGTGGTGTTCGACTCTTTGCCATCCTGTGGACTGTAGCCCATCAGGCTCCTCTGTCCAGGAGATTCTCCAGGCAGGAATACTGGAGTGGGTTCCCATTTCCTACTGCAGGAGATCTTCCTGACCCCAGAGATTGAACCCAGGTCTCCTGCATTGCAGACAGATTAGGCAGATGCCTTTCCATCGGAGCCACCAGGAAGCACTCAATAAATGTGACCCAAGCCATTATGGTTGATTGGATCCTCAGGGTGGTCCAGCAAGAGACAGAGGGCACGGGAAGCAGTTGATAGTTTCAACGTAAGGTATTATCCTGAGATCATAAGGCCAGGTTACAGTCTGACCACTGGCCTCTGCAGTTCTGTCTCCACCCCAGCACAAGGATGCCCTCACCGCAGTGCCCCCCGGGGTGGCAACCTCCTTTCTCAGCTCCCTTCCCCCTTCCCCCATGACATCCTCTGCCCCCACCCAGCTCCTTGCAGCAACGCTTGCCCTCCAGAGACATCATCATATTCAGTAATATGATTGGAATCTGAATATATATTTAAAATGACAAGTTTGAAATTAAAATTTAAATAAAGAATTACTTTTCTGTAAGTTGCTCCGAAAGCAGTAATTTAGCAGCAAATTGATAGAGAAAAGTAAGCACTGGTCCTTTAAACCATCGTGCAGTTTCCGGCATGCGAGCCAGAAGTGTCTCAATTTAACACATCATTGGTTAGTATTATTAGAAATTTCATCGGGCCCCAGAGCGCATTATGGCACTGCTCTGAGGGGGGTGCCGAGGGCACAGCCTGGGTTCAGGGGGCCAGAGAGGGCAACCTGGTTAATGAGGGCAGGAGGGGTTCAGGAGAGCCTCCTCTGGCCCCAAGAGGGGATTTAACTGTGATTATTTTCTTGTTTGTAGTGTGGTAGTGATCTTGAAATGAGAACTGAGAGACTCATAAGTGTCATTTGCTCTTCCCAGAGGTCACCAACTTATAGCATTGGTATCTGTCAATGCGTTTTTCTGACCCCTTGAAACCTAGGCTGTGAACAGCAGTCCATGAAAACAGTGTCACCTGTCTGGCTCCCTGAGCCACATAAGCAAAACCCCAAAACCTATCCCAGTTGTGACCTGCCCAGTGGCACCAGCCCCTAAGTTCCCCACACTGGGGCATAGGGGTCTGGGAACTTGAACATCAAGACCACTGTTGCCTCCACCAGAGTGAGGCCGACAGACCGCATCAGCTGGCAGGCTTGTTAGGGAGCCACATTTGGGGGTCCTTCAGCCCAGACGTACAGAATCAGAAGCTCTGAAGGTGGCATCCAGAGGCCCACATTCTCAACCCCACCGCATGCAGGATCTTCCTACATGCACTCGCATAAGGCAGAGGGTCCCTGCCATCGAGGTGGTCGATGTTCTACCTGTCTGATCTTAGAAGCGGTGCTTTCATAAATAATCTGCAAATCCTAGAAAGCCAGCCATCTAGGTCTAAACCCCTGAACTATAATCTAAAAAACTCAGACACCAAATTATCTCTCGCCTACCCCCAGCCTGAATTTCCACCATTAAGTAAGGATTGTCTTCCTGGGCACCTTTATAGTTTGAGGGCCCCGGGAAGTTCCCAAAGCCCCAGTCTGAATAAGTTTACCAAAAACCAGTCTCCATTAGTCCTCACGGGTGGACCTGGGCACCAGGAAGCCCCTAAATACCTTGCAGGGGGAAGGATGCTGAAAAGGAGGTGAAATGTCCACTCTTTGCAGGGAGCAGGCTGCCCAGCTATGCTGGATCCTGGAGCTGGCAGTCGGTGAGAGGTGATTCCCAGGACAACCTGGGCTTGGTGCTCAGGGATGCCCAAGCGTTCACATCTGCTAGCAGCCTGTAGGAACCCACACGAGGAGCCTGAGGACCCTCCCGAGGGAGAAGGAGAGGGAAATGAGAGCATTCGTCACTGATGCTGGACCCAGGACACCAGACCCGTGCGTGCTCCCAGACCCGTGTGCCTCTGCCACCACCACTGCAGAGCGTGAACTCGGAGCTGGGTTGGCTTCCTCATACCGCCCAGCACCCCCAGACCGAAATCACACCCCAGGGTGTCTGAGCAGCCGGGCACAATCCTGTGCTCCAGCCCCAAGGGAAGCTGGCAGAGCATGTGTTCTGGCTTCCACTTCAAGATGGGGGCAAGATAGGGGTGTTCAAAAAGCAGTCAGGAAAAAATAAAAAAGAGTCAAAAGGCCCACTGCAGGGCTCAGGCCATATCAGCAGTCCCTTGTCAGAAGGGGCCTTTGAATTCAGAACCAGGGGTTGTATGCGGGTCTCACCAAAGACTCTCTTTCCCAAATTAGGTGAGGATTATGGGGAGCCATGGGATAAAAGCTTCCCAGGTGGTGCTAGTGGTAAAGACCTCACCTGCCATGCAGGAGACATAAGAGAGGGAGGCTGGATCCCGGAACAAACCTGGAAGATCAGGAAGATCCAGGAAGGTCCTGACCCTGGAAGGAGGTGGAAATGGCAACCCACTCCAGTATTCGTGCCTGGAGAATCCCATGAACAGAGGAGCCTGGTGGGTTACAGTCCATGGGGTCGCAAAGAGTCTGACACGACTGGAACGACTTAGCACGTGAGATTAAAAACGCAGCTGTGGGTGAAGCTCAGAGTGCGGCCAGCCGCAGGCTTCCCACTACTGTGCGCCCTGCCGCTTCCGTTTTCGCTAAGGCCATTTCCCACCCCCAATCCCCGCCCGGCTGGGGTGCACCTTGGTGTCCAGTGGTGCTTCAGGCCCAGAGGGAGCACTGGAGTGTTGTCTGAGGGATTAAAGCGAGGTGAAGGCTGGGGGACGCTGGGCTCCCCTGGGGGAATAGTCTCACTGCTGAGAAGATGGGGCGGCTGTTCTCAGGGACGCTCAGCAGATGGCAGTCCCTGCCCGCGCTGTCACAACACACAAGCGACAAGAGCTTTGAGACACGCAGGTTCCAGGCTGTGGAGGCAGGTCCATGGGCAGGAGAAGGACTTGGACACTGGTACTGTCATTCCTCTGGGAGGAAGCCCACATGAGCCCCAGAAGTGGTCCCTGGAGCTCTGTCCACTGCATCTAGACTGGAAACGCACCCGCAGCTCTGGGCTCCTTTGGTGGCAAATTTAGCCAAAATCGTCAGCCTTGTTGAATTCCGCCTAGTTTTCGTGGTCCAACATCAGCTTTCCCTAACTTCTGGGTTTCACTAGTTCACCTGCTCCTGATGTCGTTGGGTGAACAGTGGGAAAAACTGAGTTCTGGCTTCTTCCCCAGCCCCACGGGGGGCAGGAATCAACCTCAGCCCCCACATCTCCTATTATACTCAGGCATTGAGCCAGGAGGTCAGCAGATTGGGGCATTAGACCTTCCAAGCAGCAGCCAGGGCAAGTGTTGGGGTCATAGCACAAGAGGCCCCCACAGTCTGAAAACGACATCTCCGCAGCTAAATGTCCCAGCGTCTCCCACTCTAAGCCATTCCACATCTCTTTTCTGTTACTCCCATTATTCTCTCTCCCAGAGTGTAGGCCAGGCCATACCTACATGCTCTTGTGAATCAACAGTGATGAACACTCCTACTGTTGGCCAGCACTGTAGCTCAGATACCCTGCCTTCCCTGGGCACCTACACCAGGCTGGCAGGAGCTGGGCCAGGCACCGTGTGGATCCCTGCCATTCTGGAGCCCACCTGCCAGTGCAGATCAGTACGGGCCCTGAAGGGCAGCATTTCAAGGCTGTGACCAGCATGTGTGCAGGGCAAGGGGTGAGAACAAGTGAGGCGTGGCAAGGCCCCAGAGAGTCCCATTCCATCATCTTTCAAACTTCCTTGACCACCTGGGATGCTGCTGGCCTCTATGGCACCTTTGGGAAAAGCAGGAAAAAAGGGCCCCCTTTGGATGGACAGATCAGCAGAGGCAGCCTGTCGAGGCTGTTGTAGGTTCGCAAGTGTGCAGCCTGGTGAGCAAATGATGTTCCTGGAAGGAAAGGCATGGCTGCCCCTCCAGTGGGGTCAGCCCCTTGCCCACCCCTGCTACCAGGCATCTTCACCACCTGCAGCCCTAAGTGGAGCAAGGGCCCCAGGGCAGCTCTAAGGCAATGTGTAACTGGTTGCCCCCCAAGCTGGAAGAGCACAACCCAAGGGCCTCAGGGTGGGGCTGGGGGGGGAGCGGCTTTGTAACAGGTGGAGGTTCCCAGCTCCCCGACCAGCGGGCGCCTCAACCCTCGATACCCCTCACAGAGGATGGGGGTCCTCAGTGTTCTTCAGCCACTGAAAGAAGCAAGATGCTGTCAGCCACCATAAAAATGTGACCTTTGAAAATTTACAAGAGCTCAGGGTTTAAAAGCTGCTGCGTTAATGATGCATCCCATTAGCATCTCATTAAAGAGAAGCAGAGAGAAGCCTGCTCGGCCAGTGATGGGCAGGGAGGGCCACGTGGAGGCACCAGGCAGGAGGAGGGCTCCCCTTGCCCGCCTCTGTGCCAAAGGCCGTCATGTCATGGGAGCAAGGCCAGGAACACTGGGGAAAGGTCGGCGATGTCCTCGGTGATGGCAGTGGGAGAGGGAGAAGGGAGGCTCCCTCACCCTGCCTTCCTCTCCCCCACCCTCACCCGGGCTGGTCTCCTGGCTGGTGTCTGTGCCTTCTTGGGGTGGAGCCCCCTGGCGAGGAGAAGTGAAACTCAAGGAGGCCTGGCCTTTGGAGTTCAGAGCTGGAGGTGCAGACCCACACATGGTCCCCCAGAAACCTCCAGAGCCTGGGGACCTCGAGTTTACCTTGGGCCTGGAGCCCCACTGTAGGAGGACGGGGCTTCGGTCAGCCAAGCTGACTCACATCACCAGCTGCTACATTCTTCATCACCTGGGCGTCTAGCCGCCTCCGCAAAGAGCCTCGCCCGTGTGTATTTTTCTGGAGGGAGTGAAGGAGGGAATGTTCATTTATTCAATAAAGTAAATAAAAAGCCCTGAACTGCACATTGCTCATAGCTTCAGAAGTTGCTAGTGCCAAGCAGAATGAGTGTCCTTATTTGTCTTTCCTAAAGAAAAGACAAAAAATAGGCTGTTTTTCTTCTCCAGCACAACCTCTTTCTTGTAGGTAGGAACTCGCTTGTGAGAGTCAGGAAAGACACAGGCAGCCAGCAGGCCTGTTGTAGCCACAGCTCAATTGTGCCCGTGCCCCGGGCCCTCCCCTGCACCCCCAGCTTCCCTCTGGAGTGTGTCTTGGGTCACAGATTGTGTAGCGGGGAGCAGACCCCCAAGGGCAGGGCTGAGTGAGTCTCAGCCACAGCGTGTCCCCGGTGCCTTGGGCAGGGCCAACCACAGAGCAGGGGCCCAGTTAATTGGAGAGCAAACCAGATGACCAGCAAAGGCACGAGCGACCAGCAGGAACTCCTGAAGTTTCACAGTCTGGTTGCCCACTCCCTGGTGGCTCAGAGGGTAAAGAATCTGACTGCAATGCAAGGGAACCAGGTTTGATCCCTGGCTCGGGAAGATCCGTTGGAGACGGGAATAGCAACCCATTGCAGTATTCTTGCCTGGAGAATTCCAAGGACAGAGGACCCAGGAGGGCTATGGGGTCGCAAAGAACTGATTGAGTGACTTTCACTTACCCACTCTCAAGGAGGAGACCCCAGCCACCCCTCCTGGCAGCAGTGGCAGCCTCTAAGGACCAGGCCCAGGGCTCCAGGTCCACAAAGCCCTTCCCCCTCTGGTCGAGTTAACCAGGCTGGGGCCATGGATACTGATTCATTGGAGGACAAAGGGCGGCTGCAGGAGGACCTGGAAAACCAAACCTGCCTCTAGCCTGGGAAGCCTCCAGGAATTCCAGGCCTCACAGAGGAGCTGTGGCGCCCCCTACTGGCAGAAAGTGTTGTTGTATTGCCAGTGAAGGAGGGGACTGGTGAGAAGGCCAGAGGACTCCACATTCAAATTTCAACCCAAAAACAGGGCCCCAAACAGGACATCACACTGGCTCCTTCCCCCCGCCCCGGTCCAGATGCCTCTTATTATAAGGGAAGCAACCTCTGCACCTCTGAGCCCACGGCACCCCCAGAGCCTGGAAATAGAGTGCTGCAGACAGGACACGCGGGAAAGCCGTCTATATAAAGACGCTGCAGATGCCAAGCTATTGTTTCCTAAATTCCCTAAGACTATTGGTGAGGGCGGCTAAATCCCGAAGCCCCTCGCCTACCCTAAGCTCCCATCTGTCCCGCAGACAGAAATGGGGCAGAGGCCTCCCTCTGATAAGGAAGCTTGTCCGCAGAATTGTTCCTCCCTCGGGAGATTCACTCTTTTCCTTTGTTCCTGCGCTGTTCACAGAAGCGAAGCATCTGAAATGCAGCCCCGAGATAAAGTGCTGCCTAATGCAATTAGCTCAGCGCAGCCTACGGTCCTAATAGGATGCGCTCCGCTCCTCCCAGCAGGCCCTGATGCAGGCGCTGTTTGTCATCTGCATTAGGCATCAGAGCCGGGCTAAGTGCGTCCACCCTCCCACCTGCCGGGACTCTTCCCGACTTCCTGGCGAGTAGAGTCCCGCTGCTCAGAGATGCCCACAAGGGGGCGCTGCCTCCCTTCACCCCGCCAGCTGGGTCACTGAGTCAGCTTCCAGCAGGAGTCCAGAGCGCTGTGGCCTCACTGAGAGAGGACTGCAAGTGTCCCTGGAGGCCCCTTTGGCCTCCTGTGACTGTCCCCAGTGGGTGACTGTCTGCCCAAACCCCACCTCACACTTTACCCCCAACCTGGCTGGGCTCTGGCTACCCTTGTACAAGCTCTGGTCAGTCCTCCTGGAACCATCTCTGTTGAGATTCACCCGTCACATCCCAGTATGAGGCCTTCCAATGTGTCTTTTGGTACTTTTTTTGTGTTTATTATAAATATTATAATTTATAAATACCGAGAATGGCCATAGTAGACAATTTGGCAAATACAGAGGTGTAGACAAAAGAATAAAATTGTCCATTAATCCCTTCACCCAAGAATGACATTCCTGCTACTATTTTTCCATATTAATCCATTCTCGGATTTTTCCCTCCTGCACATATTATTTTACCCAGTGAGGTTATATGTGTGTCATTTATATCCTGCTTTTCTCATTCAACATTATCGTGTAAGCATTTTGCCATCTCCTTAGGGAGTAAGCATGATTTTTATTGACTATATAATATTCCATGGTAAAGTGTAAGCTCAGGGAGACCAATGCTGTCCTAGTGTTTGTTTCTGCATTGAGCTTGGTTTTCTCATTAAATACATGAATTACTAAATGAGGTCCTGGGCAGAGAGCCTCCCTGCTTTCCATAGGGAGGAGCTGAGGGTCCCAGAGAAGATGCTCTCTGCCTTCTGGCCTGGTGTCAGGACCTGCACTGTCCTCCCAGGGGCCCCAGTCCTCACCTTTCCATGCCTCCTCTGTGGAGTGGGACGCTGGGGGCCTTGAAGGCTGGCGTGGAGGTGGGATGGGGCCTGGCGGTAATGCCTCGGAGTCGTCCTCTCACAAGTCAGAGGCTGGGCACATGATGCTCCTGGGCCTGGACTGAGTATACAGTTGGTGCTCAACACCTGCCCATCCTTGGTTGATGTGGTTTATTAATGACCCAAGGACTGGGGGAACTTTACTTCTCACAATACAAGGCTCTCATTCCTTTCTGATAGCTCAGGTGATGGGGGAGGCACCAGGTTAGGTTGGGTGTTCCTGGAGGCCAGGAGCTTAGCTGAGGCCACCGCTGCTGCTACTGATCCAAGACACCCTGCGCTTCCCTTGAGGGACTGGAAGCAGGGCCAGGTCTCTGCCTCTGGAGACTGCTGGGGGTTGGGCACCAGGGCAGGACTCTTGCCAAGCGGTAGGTGCTCACCCCCCTGCTCCGCTTCTTTCCAGGCCCCCGGAATCTCCAAAGCAGACAATCAGTCCCAGGGACTCACAACCAGCATCCGGTGGGGGCAGACACCCATCAATCAGTCTACGCCTTGGGACACTGATGAGCCGCCCTCCAAACAGATGAGGGAGAGCGACAATCCAGGTGTGTACTTCAGGGTGGACAGAGACACCTACCCTCCGGCTGGGGCGGGGGGAGGTGTCCAAGACCTCCTGGGCGGCCCAGCTCCTCAGCAGTTCCTGAGCCATGGCCTGCAGCAGCCCGGACCTCAGGCTGTATCAGGGACGGCGGGGGGTTGGGGGGGCAGGAGATGCGTAACTGTGTGTGATTCCCTGGGCTGTGTCTCCATCCCTTTCTCTGTTGCTCAAGAAAATACTGGGAAGAACAAGGGAGAGAGAATGACATATGAGTGACTGAATCTGCTTTAAGTTATTTTGGTTAGTCATTCCCAAACCTCAGTACTCTGATTCATAAATCTCCAAAGTCATCCATCCAGTGAGGTCTTGCTTTGCCAACAGTTATATGAGAACTGAGAGAGGTTCCACTCACTGGGAACTGGGGGTTTACCGCCTCCTATAGCATCTCAGGCCTTCTTTGGACAGCTCCAACCATAACAAAAACCTTCCCTGTTATCTCCCATTGATCCCAGGCCTCCCCTGGGGTTACACAAAACATGTGAGCTTGGCATTCACACCACAGCCTTACGGATATCTAAAGACCCCCATTCATCCCCCTCCAAGTCTTCTGCAGGAGGAAGACCCTGAATACTTCAGCCATGCCCTCAAGCCCAGTCCCTTCACCTTCCTGGGCATTGTTCCTCTCTTTGCATCCCTCAGAACCCAACACACAGAAACCACGAGTGGTCTGCAGCACCTTCTTCACTCAACCCCTCTACCTGGATGATTGCAGCCTCACCTCACTTCCGCTCTGCTGGTAACCACATTACATGATCTCTCAACAGTAAGACCCCAAGGCTGTCCAGGTGGCTACTCTGTCTATTTCCTCCCAATCTGGCTTAAGCAGCTGGGTGTGGGGGACCCAAGAGCAAGACCATGTCCATACCTTCCTGTATGACTCTTGGCATCTTTTCCTGCTTATATTGCTGACCTGTGCCTAACCCTCCCAACACGATGTCACCTGCAGACTTGGTCATACGTCTTCCATTCCATCATCCAAATCACTGATAGAAAAGGTGAGCACATCACTAGAGACCTCCCTTTACATCTCCAGCACCCTCAGGGCCATTAGCCAGCTCATGAGTCAATCACTTCTGCGGCTCTACCTCTCTATATGTTCACCATGGAGTTATCCAAGGTTTCACCAGCTGTGCTCTGAAGTTCTGATGTGTTTTTCCAGGCTCCCTTACTAGTCCTGCAGAGGACTGAGTGTCAGAAGGCATGCCTTATCCTTAAGACACCAGATTAGCTCACAGTGACACCACCTCCTATTCTACAGGCTTGGAAACAAGCCCCCTTAGCAGCCCATTCTAGAATTTTGCTGGCACTGCTTCACGTCACTTGTCAGCTTCTAGTTTTCTCCAGCCTCTCTCATTATCAAAATTGGGGGCCTCATTCTGTGTGTCATCTCATTGCTCACAGCAACTCTGTGAAGTTGGCAGATGAGGAATCTACTCATGGAAGGCTTTGCCTAAGATCACTCAGCTAGTGAGGGCCGACCCAGCGAGGCTTCACCTAATCACAGATTCCTAGTCTGTGAGCTCCAAGGACACAGGGGCTCCTTGCTCACCTCTCTGACCCCAGCACTCAGCCCAGGGCTGGAGACAGTTGGTCGGTGTTTGCTGAATGAATTGTGTAACCGGCAGATGACATCTCTCCCATTTCCCTTGCAGGCACAGGGCCGTGGGTGACCACGGTGGCCGCCGGGAGCCAGCCTGCCCTGATTGCACACTCCTATGGAGTGGCCCAGCCTCCCACCTTCAGCCCGGCGGTGAACGTCCAGGCCCCGGTCATCGGGGTGACCCCCTCACTGCCTCCCCACGTGGGGCCCCAGCTCCCGCTGATGCCAGGCCACTACTCACTCCCACAGCCGCCCTCCCAGCCTCTGAGCAGCGTGGTGGTCAACATGCCAGCCCAGGCCCTGTACGCCAGCCCACAGCCCCTGGCTGTCTCCACACTGCCCGGCGTCGGGCAGGTGGCCCGCCCGGGACCCACGGCCGTGGGCAACGGCCACATGGCAGGGCCCCTGCTGCCTCCACCGCTGCCGGCCCAGCCGTCTGCCACGCTTCCCAGCGGTGCCCCGGCCACCAACGGGCCCCCCACGTCAGAATCGGCCCACGGGCTACAGATGCTGAGGACCATTGGCGTGGGGAAGTATGAGTTCACGGACCCTGGGCACCCCAAAGGTAAGTCCTGCTGCCCACGTACTCCTGTGTGCCTCCCCCGTGCCCCCATGTGTGGTCACCCCCACAGCGTGCACAGGAGCCTGGTTCCTGGGGCCCCGCTCCCTGGCAGTCCTTCACTGCTTCAATCCAGGCGCAGTGCGGCCTCCCTGCCCGGGGCCGCTGGGTCTTAGACCGGGGAGGCAGAGGGGAAGGTGGAGGGCAGGACAAGGAAGGCAGGGAAACGTGTGTAGACAAGCAGAGGAGGGTGGGGAGAGCCTGCCGAGTATAGGGCCTTCTGCCTTCAGCCCAAGCCCTGGCCCATTCTCCCATCTGACCCAAGGCCAGGCCACAGGCAGCATGAGCAGGAAGCCTCCTCTTAGGTCCCCCTAGAACAGTCCCTTCGGGGCCCTTCTCCATTTTCCACTCATAAGGACAGTCAGAACATGAATTGGCTGTGTGCCCATCCCCCCACTCCCAGAAAAGTACCCATTGTTGAGCGTTGGATGAGAGCAGCTCAGGGGTCTGAAGTGAGGCCCAGAAGACCCCCACCACCTCCCTGGCCCATCCTGAGACAGCTAAATGTTTGGTTTCGAGAACCCATGGGTGGTTCTGTAAGATCCCAAGAAAGAGCACCTCCAGCCTTGGCCTTCATTTAACCCCCTTCCCCAGGACCCATTTTCATTCCAGATTCTTGAGAACAGAGCCGGGGGAGGGAAGACACCAGGATATGGTTCTAGGCTGGGCCCCGGCCCGAGGCTTAGAGCAGAGGGTGTCAGCAAACCAGCCTCACTCTTGACCAGACTGAGGGGTCTGGCAGCCGGGATGCAGAGCGTCTGGGAGGACCTGAGGCTGCAGTTGAGTCTGGGGGCACGGAGGCAGGGAGCTTACATACCCCTAGACTCGCCCATCCCCTCAAGGTCCACTCCTGCTGAATGGAAAGGCAGGGAAGCCAGGCCTGGACCCAGGTGTGGACAAGAGGGTACATAATGGGTGGTCTGCCCTGCTGGGCTTCCAGGCTCCTTCTGAAAGAGGAGTAGATGGTCTAGAAGTGTGAACCTCGGGCGAGACGCCTCAGCCTCCCAACTTACGAACCCTGAGATGGGGAGGGGGGCTGTAGACCAAAGTCTTAGCAGAGTAAGGGCTCCAACCAGCCATTCTCATCCAGCCTGCCCTCCTGAATCTCTATCTTTATCCCTACAAGCAATTTCTAGGTCTTGTCAAGCGTCCCAACAACAAAGCCGTGTCTAGATCTCTGTCGGGTTTAATTCCCAATCTGATTGAGTCCTGACTGCCTTTGTTTTGAAAATCAGCACTAGTTTTAAATGAGAAAATTACATCTAAATTTTGGTAAACTCTTGCTTTGTTTAAGATCTTTTTTAAAAAATTGACTACATTATTTTTTTATTTTTTTGTTTGTTTGTTTGAATTGTTTTGGTTAAGCTCCCTCTCCCTTTGAAAAAAAAAAAAAAAGTACCCAGTTTTTATGCCACCAACTGTGACACACTGGGTACTGGGTGTCCAGTTACTCCCAAGGCTGTGCCGAGGCCTGAGACACTGGGAGGGTTTCCATCTCCTTCCATCAGGTGGGAGGAGGAGTGTGTGTCCACCCCACCCTCACCCCATCCCAGGGAAGCTCCTAGAACTGATGAAGTTCTTGCTGCCTTGCCAGTTTCAGGCATCCCCCCAGGAAAAGGTGTTGGTTCTGTGCAAAAAGGTAACCGGCCCAGACAGGACCGGTTCCTGGTTTAGGTCTTAACACAGAGCTGGGATCCACCCCGTACCCCACCCCCTGAAGCTGCCAGGAGTAGGCACATCTGATCACCATTAGGCATCTGAGTTCATAAGATCATGAAGATGTAGGTGGTCAAGGCAGGTCCCTGCTGAGCTCCTGTTCATGCCTGTAACATCTTGTGGGGTCAGATAGCATGAACCATCCTCTATCATGGGCCTGAGCCCACAGACAGGAAGGAGGAAACCCCTGGTGGGGTTTGCTCTTCCAGCCACTGGTGTGAATTCCGTGCCAGGCCTGGGGATGCTGTGGGCCTAGAAAGTGTTCACAGCCCCACCTTCTGGGGAGCCAGCTAGATTCTCCCAGCTCCAGCTGCTGACCTAGTGACCTGTCCATCACACCAACTTCCATAGTTCTCCAGTGAGCCGGCTGAGCCCCCAGAAATTACATTGAACTCGCTTCTCTATTTACGGCCCTCGTCAGCTGATTTCTCCCCCCGCCCCCAGTATTTGCAGTGAAGAAAGACAATGAAGCCTGCACGCACAAATGCCTCCCAACTCAAGCCTGGGTGGGTTTTTTTCTTTCTTTCCTTTTTTTAAGGTAATTTCTCCTTTCATTTCTAATCTTAAAAGCCTTTATTGCTAAAGCTATAATTTATCTGTCAGATCTAATGTCAAACAACTGCATATTTTTTAAAATAAGAAACCCGAATTTTGAAACCAAATCTTTGAAACTTGCTATGTGAGAATCATCTTCCTGACAAGCCCACGTGGGTTTGGATTTGGGTCACTTTTAATTTTGCCCCTAGGGATTTTACATCTCCGAAGTCCAATTGATTTCACACTCCTAAATGACAGGCAGCTGGCTCCAAGCAGGAACCAGGAGGCCCTGCATGAGAACATCAACACTAGTCAGAACTCTACTTTAAAAAAAAAGAACTTTCCTTTTCTCCTGTTCTCTGTCTGAAAGCTTGCCGGGCATTATAATAAGATCCACCACAGAACTCCTTGAGATCTAGCTCATTAAAGTCCCATGATTTTTCCTACTATTGTTTGACGTGACAACCTGGTCTCTCGCGGAACTGAGTAATTACGAAAAGATCCCCTCCATGAAGAACAGGTCTTGCCAACCAAAAGGATGGGCTACTGGTATTTTTAGACTTCATTAGTGCCCTGATTTTAAATTTCACATTTTGTTTCTTGTAATTATCTTCCCATCGACTGAGTTGAAATTTCAGTTGGGACTCTGTAGTGTGCCTTCCCAGAAAAGGTGCTGGGCTTTCATTTAAAACTTAACCGGTTGAAAAATACAGGTGGTGTGGAAATGCTTTTTGATTTGCAATAGGTCAAGCGATTGTCTCTCATCTCTTGACTAGAGAAGCCGGTTTGCATGCAGCTCCCTGTAATGAATGTTATTTCAATGCATTGTGTGCCTATAGATTTTTTTCTTAAGAAACTTGAGATAAACCTCCTTTCTTTCTCGAAGAACAATTTGGGGTGGGAGGAATCTGTAGGATTTCTTTTCTTTTTTTCTTAAGATTATATATTGAAAGTTAATTAAATTTTATGTGTGCAAAGTGATAAGGGGGGGATGAAGATTTAGTTCTACTCAAATCCTATTAGAAAATACCTGAGCCGTTTGTTGGTCTTGTTGCTCTGCACCCCTGAGCTGGTCCACGGGCAGAGGTGGTGACCAGCATCAGACCTTGTGAACCCATGAAGTCCAGTGTCTCTGCACCGGTACCACATGAACCCAGCTATGTGTGTGTCACTGCAGAGGTGCAGGCTACTGCTGTCATTCTTTCTAGCCCCTACCTTCCTCCATGAAGGACTTCCGGTGGCCAGGAGGGTGACCAGAGGCCCCTGAAAGCCCCAAACACTGGACCTAGTGGTGAGCTGCAGAAAGGCTGTTGTAATTTCATCTGCATGTCCAGGGAGAGAGAAGCCAGGCTGCAACTGTCCCCTCTGGCTTCTGGACCAGAAAGCAAAGTCCAAGTTGATCAGAAGTGAAGAGGCTTGTCTCTTTTGACTTTAGATTTCATAGGCCCCAGGTGAAGGGCCATGAGGGTTCTCAGGGCTGGGGAGTCCTGTAGTAGGTGTGTGGGCAGCCCCTTCCTATGGGTTTTGCATCTCCTCCCATTTCACCCTTGCTTCTGAGCCTCCACACCATGCAGCTCTGTCTATCCTCTGCCATCTTCTATTTGGACAGCAGTTGCCCCAGCCTCCACAAAGGGCAAAGACAGGATCCAGGAAAGGAACTTGGAGGCAGAGTGGACAGCTGTGTGACTGCAGCAAGACTTCTAACCTCCCTGAGCCTTCCGTGCCTCATCTTGAAAATGGGATGACAGTACCACAATCATCAGGCAGAGAGGAGAAGTGAATGAGATCACAGGCTTGACCGTACTGTGCAGAGCACTGTGCCCACTTATTGCCAACCCGGTTGCTTCTGCTGACATAGGCTCTAGGTTTGGGGATTTTAGCAGAGAGAGAAGCTGGCAAAGACACAAAAAGCAGGGCCTCCGCCCCAGTGCAGAGGAGATGGGAGGAGCCCAAGCTTGTTCATGGGGCTGCCAGCCCCTGGTCAAGCTGCTTAACAGGAATGCTGTGTCCCCATCCCTAAGAGGGTGTGGGATGAGTCACCTTCCTCGCCCCCAGCCCTGGTGTTCAGCATCAATCTCATCTCTCCCTGCGTCAGCCTCTGACACACTAGGGCAACCAACTCCCTTAATAACAGATTCTAGAAGAAGCTGGGTATGCAGGATAAAGCTGTTTGCCCACACACAGTTAGCCCAGAGGCACAAATGTCCCAACTGACATCACGCTGCCACAGACCTGCTCTTCCTATCTCTGTCTCAGAAATGATACCTTGAATCCATGCCGGAGTTCAGACTCCAAACCCATGGCCTTCCTTATGCCCTTATGCGCTGAGTCTGGAAACTCCTTTGATTCTGCCTCCTCTAAATTGATCCTCTCCTCTCAGTCTCCATGCCCTCCTTTCAGACCAACATCACTCCAGGCCTGCATCAATGGCCTCAACTGTACAACCCCTCCCGTCCAGGGTCCATGCTGCAGCCAGAGTGATCATTTCAAAACACAGGTCTGGTTCTGTTACTCCCTGCCAAATGCCTCCAATGGCCCCGTTGCTCTCAGAACAGAGCCCAGCCCTTGACACGGTGCTCCAGCATCCAGCTCCTGCCTGCCTGCCTCCCAGCTTCATCTCTCACCGTCTCTCATCGGTCTGCTAGCAAGCTGCCCTGTAGCCATTCCACGGTCTGGGTTCTCTCCTGTCCAGCTCTGCTCTGGGCCTTGGCTGAGCACTTATGATACAGTTTGCCTGTTCTGGGTCATTCTCCCAACTAGACTGTGAGGTCCTGGGTTGGGGGCCGGCACAGACTCCACCCCATTCCACCCCACTTTCCAAGCTAGTACCTGGCACTAAACGGTGAAGGGTTAGAGGAATGAAGGCATAGAGCACTGGGATGGGAATTATCCAGCAAGGTTCTGTGACTTCTCTGCAGCTGCCTCCTCCCTTTGTATGGTGAAAACAGGTTAGTACTTGAGGGTCAAGACACGCAGTCTATGTGAGACTATGTGAGACAAGTCTATGTGAGACTTCCTTCTGTAGCTTCCTGGTCCCCCCATCCCTGCCTCATACTTCTGGGAACAGAAGTCTGTTCAAAGCTCCTCCTGTAGCCAAGCATCTCCACCAGAATATTAATCCTTACCCCAGAGCATATGGGAACTGAAACTCTGCCTCAGTTTCTTCATCTGTAAAAGAGGGGTAAAAAATAGAATCTGCCTCTTACAGTTGTGAGGATTAAGCAATTTATTTTACATAAAGCCCTTAGGATAGTGCCTAGCCCTTTGTAATTACATATAAAAGTGTTTCCTATGATGATGGTACAGGACCATCCTTCAATGTCCATTGCCTTTTAGAAACCCAGGGGAATGTGAAAAAGTAAAGACCAGTTTGCCTTCCAGAGTCTTAGGAGATTATGTTAACATCATGATGTTTGAAGCACCTAGTTCCCAGAGGTCCACTTTGTACAAGAGAAAATTGCCTTCTCTCATTGTAACATTTTACAATCCCCTACCATCACCATAACAACCAGAGGGAACCAGCCCGTTGCTGGGAACCTCCTCCTAATTCCAGGAGCCATTTGTCTTGGGAGGACTCCTCCTAATGACCCATAAGGGCTCTCAGCATCCTTTGATGTTCAGCTTGATATTGGGGGTGCCCAAAGCACTGCAGGGGTCCTCCCCCATGGCCGTACCAATAGATGGGACAAATAGAATTATGTCACTCCTGCAGACAAAACAACTAAGGCTGTAGGTGAAGGGGGTGAGGAGCATGTGGCTGGCAGCATGAAAGGTGGCCAGAAGCCCAGGTCCTGCACCAGACTGCTTGGGTGGAATTCAAATTCCACTACCCACTAATCCAATGAACTTGGCTAGAAACCTGGTATCTCTAAGCCTCTAAGTTATCTGTAACACAGAGATAATAGTGCCATCTTCTTAGACCTGCTTTAAGGATTTAACAATGTATGTAGAGTCTAACCATGGTGCCTGGCACATAGTATGCTTGCAATAATGTTAGCTGTTGTTATTACTACCACGACTATAAATTCTAAAGAATGCTGGGTGGTAGGGCAGGGAATACTGTCTGAAGCACCTTTGGCTCAGGATCTCCGTTATTATTAAAGCAAAGTTGTCCAAAACATTCTCCCAGCTCTAACTGACACAACACTCAACACAGACCTGGAACCAAACCCACAGTCCTGCCATCAAGATAACTTTCCCCTTTCCAGCCCCCACCCCAACACACACGCTCCCCCAGAAACTAAGTGTCTCAGAGCCCATGGAATCTGAAAGTCCATCTCATCTCCATGAGGTCTTTCCTCCTCTCCTGCCCCCAGCCCGCCACAGAAGGCCCTCCTGTCTTCATAGGGCTCTGTCCTCAAGGGATTTGTGAATCATTAATTGGAGGATTGTCCAGGGCTTAACGGTTTTGTTAACAGATCATTTGACAATAAATGAACCAGGCAAGTGGAAAATGCAGCACAGTGGTCAGACCACCCAGCGATGGTGTCATGCTTGGAGCAGGAGTTGGGCCCTGAGCCCCAGCCTGCATTTGTCCCTCTCGGGGCCCCACTGCTCAACAGAGCACAGGCAGAGCGATGTGCCCTGGGCCGCTTCTCAGTGAGCCAGGAGTGGTACATGGGCTTTCAGCCCCAAATCTCCACTGAGCATCTTCCAGTTCAGAAATCCCACTCTGGCCCTAACTGCCTGACAAGCAGGGCGAGAGGAGTCCAGACACCGACTGGAATGGGGTTGTGGGGGAGGCTCTTCAAGTGGGAGCCAAGGGAGAAAACGTTTCCAGTCCTGGGATTTCAGAAAAGGATGGTGATCCACAGCAGGAAGCCAGCTGCCAGGGTCCCGAGCCCTGTCTTCTCTCAGAAGTTGTGACCCAAGCAGACAGCAAGCAGGAATGACCACTAGGTTCTGCATCACTGACTCTCAGAAGCCACTGACAAGCTCCAGCCACGTTACTTCCCTCCCTACTGCAACACTAGGTGTTTACTGAGCAACTAGGGCGATTCCCCGGTGGCTCGGTGGTAAAGAACCCTCCCGCCAGTGCAGGAGACTCATCCTTGGGTCAGAAGGATCCCCTGGAGAAGGAAATGGCAACCCTCTCCAGTATTCTGGGGAATGCCATGGACAGAGAAGTCTGGCGGCCTACTATCCATGGGGTCGCAAAAGAGTCAGACAGGACTTAGTGACTGAACAACAACGATGTGTGTGTAGTATTAGGTACCTACTGTGTGCTGAGTCCACACTTGGCTTCTCCCAGGCACAAGAGGCATGCCCCGTGCAGGTCTCATCTCCTGCTGAGCCTGAGGTCCTGTGATCATGTCCACAAGGTCTCAAACACCATGTTGGGGGCTGGGAGGGATGGAGGTCTCCCTGGAAGATCCTGAATTCCACTTGGAGGGGGATAGAGGGGTAGTAATAAGAGCTAAGGGGCTGGAAAAGAGAGGTCAGTGTGGACTGAGCCTTTAAAGGCAGTTGAAATGATTCAGAGAAGGAAGCGGAAGGCAGGTAGTTCCACAGACACCAGCTCTTAGGAAGAAGGCCTGAGATAAGTGCCAGGGACCCAGAATCATGACTTCAGTTCCACAGAGTTACACACACACACACACACATCTACCCAAATGGTCCTCAGTGCCCATCCTGATCAAGGACAGGTTCAACTAGTGGTTTATGCTGATTTACACCCATGAAATTCATTTTCTGAACCCTTGACACATAAGGTCCAGAAAGCCTGGGCTCTGCTTGGGCTTCCCAGCAGTTCTCTTTACCTCTCCCCATCAGTGATGGCACAGTAAGGGTCCATGATCTTGGGCAATTTCAACTCCTCAGTCCCTGTGCCATTCTGGTCTTACAAGGTGAAGACCTCTTGGTCTTCAGGGGCTTTCCTCTGGGAAGGAAGCACTTCAGGGTCATTAGCTTCCAACTGGGAAATTGATGCACACTCGGGATCCATGAAGTCTTGATAAACATCTTTCTCCTATCGTAACAGATGTTAATGGCAAGTTTCCTGTGGCCTGATCACTATTCAAACAACTAACATGTGCCATCTTGCTAGGAAAGGCATGTCCTGTCAGGCTGGCCCCTAGGGCTTTTTAGTTCAGTTTTCAAGGTTAGAGATGAGTTTCAAGAAGGGGAGAGCTGGGCAGGTCTGGCGTGCCTGCTGCTTCTTCCCCAGGCATAGGAAGGCATACCCCAAACTGTGAGACTGTGGCACACACCTGGCTCAACAAAAAATGACTCAGTTACAACTACATTCCATTCAGGAGCATGCTTACCATTCTAGAAACTGAAAATGTGAAAATAATACAGGCATAGTAGGTTAGGAACACAAAACATCATGTCAGTTGCTTGAAGCAAACAATGGCCAAAAGGTTGCCATCTATTGAAACTATTGTCATTGCCTATTTTCTTAGTGTAACTCTCTTTAAAAACCTGTATCTTAGAGGGAAGCCCAAGCATTTTCAGTGCAGCACCAGAATGTTCTTCGCCTTGTAGCTCTCCCTGCGGGGTTTTGGGTGACCAAGTACAGCACCGTTGACCGTCTTGTTTTGCCCACTGGCTTCTCACTGCCTTTTCCTCCCTTCTTCCCAGTGACCACTCAATGCTCTCATGGATCAGTGTCTCAGACCCAGGCCCAACACACACTCCAGGAAAACACCAATTAGTTTTTACCACTTTCTGCAGGATCAATGTCATGGGCCATATGTTAGTCAGATCAGGCTGGCATTACAGAATACTACAGACTGACTCAACAGAAGTTAATTTTCCCACAGTTCTGAAGGCTGAAAATCCAAAATCAGGGTGCCCACAGGTTTTCTAGCAAAACCTCTCCCCTTGGCTTGCAGATGGCCATCTTCTCAGTGTCCACATGTGGCCTTTCCTCTGTGCATGGGCTCCTGGAATCTCTTCTTATAAAGTCATATTCGATTAGAGCCCTATCCCACGCTCTCACTTAACCTTAAATCCCTCCTCAAAGGCCCTGTCTCTAAATATAATCACACTGAGGGTTAGGGTTTCAACATAACAATTTGGGGAAGAGGGACCTTCCCAGGTGGCGCTAATGGTAAAGAACCTGCCTGCCAATGCCGGAGACGGAAGAGACTCGGGTTTAATCCCGGAGTCAGGCAGATCCCCTGGAAGAGAACATGGCAACCCACTCCAGTATTCTTACCTGGAGAATGCCATGGACAGAGGAGCCTGGCGGGCTACAGTCCACAGGGTTGCATATGGGAAACTTGGATATGACTGAGGCAACCTAGCAGCAGCAGGACACGATTCAGTCTGTAGCAGGCTATATGTATCAGTTGAGCTGGCAAATGGAAAGGGTAGCCCCTCACCACAGCAAAGTCACTTACGTGACAGTTACAGTGTAACCGCATGTATTTTCAATGCTTGATACTTATTTGAACTTTTTCATCGATTTACTATTATCATTTTTACCAGTTTAACTTTAAGCCACTCACTCTATTCCTTATCCACTGAGCACTGTCTGTATTTTCCACTGTTAGAATCATCCATATTTGGGGTTAATTTTTTATTTCTGTAGAACCTTCATGCTGGGAGGGATCTCAGAGCCATCCAGCAGAGGCAAGAATCTGCCCTCCACCACTGGGGACTAAGCCAGGCCACTCACAGCTAGATGGTTTATGATGTTAAACGGTCAAGAGCTGTCTTCCTGTAACTTCCATGCTCTGCCCTCTGGGTCCATCAGAGCGAAGCTGGCTCCTGTTCTCCATGACAGCCCTTCAGATTTGTGATGGTGGCAGAATTTCCTTTTCTACAAATATCTCCAGTGACCTCGGCAGTTCATCCTATGTGTCCTTTGGTCCTTTACCATGCTGGAGTCCTCCCTAATCATGCTCCAGCTTGTCAAAGCACCTCTTAAAGGACACCAGGCAACGGTCTCCCCCTTGGTCCTGAGCATCACACTGCACATAGTCTAACTTTTCTATAAAAATCATGATTTATTTGTATAAAACACACTCATACACACCCAGGCACACACACACACTCCAACTTCCAAGTTAAAAGAAAAAACAACCTCACAAAAATCCTCCTGTCCACTCCACCAAATCTTTAAGGTCCCTTCCCTCCTCTTTCTCATCAAGGTTGGGGTTATAGATCATTACTCTTTATAGAGCTCCCTTTTCCTACCCTTTTCCCCCTAGTCTTGGCCGTAGCAGAAAGCTGACCTTTCCACTGAGTTTTCAAAATTATTTCCTCTGGAGACTAGGGGTTAGATGTATCTCAGCCCAGCCTCTCCACACCTACCTCACAGCTGTGCTTTCCCCCAAGTGCTCATCACCTGCCCCTCCTTTAGTGGAAATCTACTCCCAAGCAATACTCTATCCCCCTCCTTTCCACCTGCTGCCCCTCCCCCAGGATGCTGAATGTCAGCGTAGGATATTATCTTAAAGGTCATTTAGAGACCCGCCACTCCCTCAGTTACAGGTGGGGAAACTGAGGTTCAGAGGTGTCACCAAGATATGACAAGGAACCGCCTCTAGCAAATTCCCTGTGACCACCCCAGTCTCTAGGAACCTCTGCTGCTAGGAGTTCTCTCTAGAAGTTTCTCTCTCCCTGCAGACTGAACACCGCTTGGAGTCAGGCCCAGCATCTGCCTGGATGCGCTGGGCTGGAACACCGTGCCTCTCCAGGACCCACCCGGGGGGTACACACTGCCTGGCACACAGCCCACAGGAGTGCTGTGCTGGCTGGCAGCTCCACCAGGCCCGAATGAGAAGAAGGGGAGGGACAAGTTGCCACATGCTTAAAGGGGGGCCAAATCATGATGCCAGCATGTGGGCAAGGCCCGTGGTGGCCCTAGGAATGTGGACAGATGGGGAGGAAACACTGACCAACAAGCAGAGGGGCAAATTCTATAATGTGGGCTCCGGGGCCCTCATCCCATCACTTCCGTGGCTGGGGCTTGTCCTAGAAGTGCCTGCTCAATGTTCCCCTAAGCAGAGACCCATCCTCCAGGTCTCTACAAATACTGGGTGGTTTGGGGCTTTGCTTTTAACTCGGGTGCTTTCAAAACTGCCGTTATATTGTGGTTATTTCAGTAAGTCGAGGCCCATTTAAAGAGCACAGCTCCCTCCTAGAAACATGAACATCTTTAGTGGCCAGCCATGTTGGTCCATTAGAGTCCAGAGAATCTTTAAGAGCCAAAATAGTGGCCCAGTTCACACACCCAGGATGTTTTCCTCTTGTTCAAACCCCAGGACCTGTTGCCAAGGACCTCACAGGTCCCTATATTTAGGAACCACCAAGTGGTGACTCTGAAGGCTCTCAGACCATCTGGCCATTTGAACAGACAGCTTTCAGAAATTCTGATTGATGCAAAAATAAATCCTGTATTTTCAGTCTTTCTTCTATATGGAGATATTCATTACCTTCTTAGACCCACCAACAGTTATTTATGAGCTGAGGTTTTTTTGGTGTGAGCAGGGACTCCAGAATTCCTAATTTCATGTCATTCATCCCAGAAGGCAGAGAAGTAGCCATGTGGCCTGCCTCTGGGTGTTTGCATTAATGACACCAACCCAGGCTGCAAGGCTGGACCTGCCAGGTGCTCTCGGACTGCGTGTCAGGGACCACCATTCCAGGGGGCCAGTGCTGATAGAGGTACCCTTATCTTCTGGAAGGGCACAGGGTGGGGAGCCAACATTTTATTATCTATTCACTCTGTTTATGTAATTCTTGCAGTGGTCCTGTGAAGTAGATCATAGGTGGAAAATCAAAGTCTGGGTATATAATCAAGACCCAAGCATAAGTGGTAGAACAAGAAGGAAGTCGACCAAAACTACCTGCCTCTGACACCCACCCCATTCCAACACACCACACCTTGAAGCTTCAGGTTGCAACCTGTACTGTCACTAGGTATGTTTGGAGTAAGGATGGGCAAGTCCCACAGTGGCTGTCTTATGTCTCTAAGAGTCATGCGTCTGATATTTCTCAATATAGACTGATGATTCTTGGGTTCTTTCCTCATCTCCAAAAGTGTCATGTAATGGATGGGTGACTGGACGGGTGGACTTAAGTCCCAAAGTTAATCCTTGCGACACATGGGCATTTTAGAGAAGCCACAGATAGGGCATTCGCTGACCACGACCGAAGCCACTGGAGCTTGGAGGTCAGGCAGACTTTCCTGTCGCTACATCTCCCACGCCTTATACAAAGTATTGCCAGTGCAATAAAGTTAATGGAGCCCGTCATCCTGTGAAAGAACCAATTCTGGCCAAAGATGATACATCTTTGAAGTTAACAAGGTCTATTAATTGAGCTTATGCCCTTTTAAATGAGCAAAATTTTTGAAATCTACTAAATAGCAGCACATCCATCTAGACGTAGTTTTACTGACACCTCATATCTCTGTCCCTGGTGGTTCAGACGGTAAAGAATCTACCTGCACTGCAGGAGACCTGGGTTCATTCCCTGGGTCTGGAAGATCCCCTGGAGAAGGGAATGGCAACCCATTCTAGTATGCTTCCCTGGAGAATTCCATGGACAGAGGAGCATCATGGGCTACAGTTTACGGGGTCGCAGAGTTGGACACTATTGAGCAGCTAACACTTTTCATATCTCTGTCACCGATGGACAAGGAGCCACCAGGGTAGAGCTCTGGGAACTGGCTTTCAGCCAACATCTAGCACAGCCACCAGCTCCTTGGGAGCTCAACAGATATGTCTGACCAGCCATTCTGGCCTGAATCAGTCCAGTGCAGCCATGGGGACCAGACAACCATATGGTAAATCGCTCAAAGAAAAAAAGCGATTCAACTGAAGCATGCTCTCTTGAAGAACACCCACCCCAACCCAGAGCCTCTGAACCCTTTAGTCCTGGCCTCAGGATTAGCGGGGAGAGCTGCACAGGACTCAGCTAGTCGGCTAGCCCTTCAAAAACCACCACCGCACAGGTGGCTCTAGGGCTGGGTGGTCCTTGGGCTCAGGGAAGGGGAGCAGACACCATTCCCAGGAAGTCGAGACCTGGAACTGGCCAAGCATAAGGACGAGGTCCAGACCAAAGAGGGCCCATCATGCCAGGGCCCCCGGGCCCCTGAACACACACCAACGCTCTGCCCAATTTCAGTCTCCCCTCAGCTACCACCGCTCACAGTTGCTAAAGAGCACAAAGTGATACTTGTTGTGCCCACAGAACATCTGCTGAAGGCAAAACTTGTGTTTATAGTTCTTCACTTCAAAAGACTGGCCATGTTATAAAAAGAAAGGGACCATCTGTCCCGCTTCTGGACCCCAGCGCCTCTTGGAAAAGATTTCTGTGCAAGAAGACAGTGAGAAGTCAACACTGACTTCAGGAAACTATTTTGAGGCCGGAAAAGAATGGTGCCTCCCCGCCGAGGGGAAGTCGAGGCGACAGATGAAAACCGCTTTGTGGAGGTCAGGAGATGGCAGGCACCACGGGAGGAGGTGGGCAGTGGCCCCGCTGGCACTGCCCAGATGTGCTGGCTATGCCGAGGGCCAGCTGGGAGGACAGAGGGGTGTGAGGAGTGGGCCAGGGACCCTGGAGCCCCAGGAGAAGGCAAGAAAAAGTCAGCACCAGTTGGCAGTTACACGAAATCCAAAATCGTCTCTCTGCATCTATTCACTCCAGCTTGTCCAGCCTTTCTTATCCAAAACGCCCTTTAGGACAGCATCCCTTTCTGCATCTTGGGGACCACCTTAGGCTCAATGATTCCCTTCCAGAGGTTGGTAACTGAGGCATTCTTCCAGAGTGCACAAGGGTCCAATCTGTCTGTGAGGCCTGCTGGGCAAATGTCTGCCCAGTTTTTGGGCACCAGTACGGAAAAGTCACAGAAGGGGCCAGGAAAGGCAGAGTGAGCGCTGAGGTGAGCATGGGGTAGGACTTGAGATGAGGGGTCCCCAGCCTCCCAGTCACACTCCCCCAGGCTGGAGCCCCTCCAACCACAGCTCCCCAATAAGGCTCTTGCCTCCCTGTCTCATTGGCTCAAGTCTCAGCTCATTGGCTCTGAAACAGCTCCTTCTCTCTCCCTCCTCCCCACCCCAGGAAAAAGTTGGGTTTCTACCAGATTCCAATCTGATTCCAGAAAGCCTTGGTCTGTGCACCTCTAGCTTAAGGCTTCTTTTGTTTCAGATCAAAACCTGCTTTCCTTCTGAGGGTCTGTCCCTGGGGTAGGCCTGGGGAGAGAGGAGCTGGAGGTCAGGAGTGGGGTCCTCTGAGAACACTCCTTGTTCTCTTCCTGCTTGTCTCTGAAGGAGCATCCCCACCGGCTCATCGGGATAAATGAATTGAGAGCTTCGCCTCCGAGATGGAGAAGATTCACAAGTTGTCATCCACGATCTCAAACTTACTGAATTCTCCCCCACTACCCCGACTTGGGCACACACATTTAGATTCCAAGGATGAAGGCAGTTCCTGGAACAGCATATTCAAGGCTCCCAGAATCCTGAAAGGTCACCCTCCTTTTATTCTTGCCTTCTTTTACGTCTTTTCTGTTCTTATTGATTTCTTTGGGCACATAAGAAAACACAGTAGGCAGAGCCTGCTACTTCCATTGAAATAAACTATTCTGCAGTCAGACCACACACCATAAAGAAATAATTGCAGTCTGTATATATTGCTAATGGACATCTCTCAGCAATTCTCTGTCTCATAAGCTTTAAACACAGACATTAGTATAAATATGCAGAAATCCCCACTCGGGCAAATTACTCTGCATTTCTGAACGGAGGGAAGATTACCCATGTGCTGATATCTTTGAAGGAGCTCAGCACAGCCGGAAAAATTCTCTGGCCCTCTCTGGGAGGGAGTTTGGAACTCTGTGAAGCTTTGAGGACAGAGCTGCCGGCCGGGCTGGCCTCTCCTTTCCCCGAGACCCCCACCCCTAAGCCCGGGGCTCCCCTGGAGCACTGAGGAGAGGGTGGGCCCCAGCCAGAGCAGCCTCTCCTGAGCTGGTTGGTCACCTGCTTCTGCAGTCAGAGGCTGAAGATGCATTTTTCTCCCCTGGCCTCTCAGCTGCCTGACAGAAGCTCTCAGGGATCATCAGGCCTTGAGGTAAAAGGCTCGTGAGGAGCCCTAAGGAGGTTTATAGACGCAGCGTCAACCCTGGAACAGGGCCTCCAGTCCCCCTTTCTCTGGCCCTTCACACTTGGCTTCTCCTACTCAGCTGACTCTCCCTGAGGGTCCAACACTGCCCCCCACAAAGGCCAGCACAGGGGCAAGGGTCTCTGTCTTCCAGGGCTCCACAGCCTGTGCCACCAGAGCTGAACCCCAGCTCAGCCTCAAGTGTCTGTGAGGAAAGCCTGCTCCTCTTTCAGAAATCACCCCTCACCCCTGCTCATGACGGTGGGGAAGACATCCCCCATCAGCACAAGAAGATGCTATGTCTGAGGGTGAGGGGGTCAGCTGATGGCTGATTAGAGGAGGCAACAGAGGTCAGGGAGGGCCGCACACCCCCCCCCCCCCCCCCCCCAACACACACCGTGTTCTCAGCACAGGCCATGGATCCGCTCTACAGACAGAGGCTAGGAGCTCGGTTTTCCCTGGGCTGGGAGCAGGGGAGGTGGGCCAGGCGGGAGGGCCACCTGGGGGACTGTGGGAGGTGAATTATGAGCTAGTCAGGAATCCCCGCAAAGCCAGGGGAGCCCGGGGCACA
Organism: Oryx dammah; assembly: GCF_014754425.2. Classification (NCBI taxonomy): domain Eukaryota; kingdom Metazoa; phylum Chordata; class Mammalia; order Artiodactyla; family Bovidae; genus Oryx; species Oryx dammah. The sequence continues at coordinate 74,497,764 of NW_024070209.1, read as the reverse complement.
GAGGTCTTCCCGGTTATTTATTTTACATTCACCTGCCTTTGCCACAGCAGAACTGAATGCGTCAGGAGAGGAACATTTACAGTTCTGAGGCAGAGGAGAGGGAGTTGGGCCTCTCAGAGCTAGAGCCGCAGCCCCGCAGCCTCACCTGTAGCAGGAACGTCTGGACAGGATGGTCAGTCAGAGGGCCTGGGAACAAGGCTGTCTGCACCACCAGGCTTCCCATGAACCTGAGGTTCCTATAACACCCGGTCTTCAAGGCACCAGGGTCTGAGGCACCAGCCTCAGCAAGAAGCAGGGGAGCTCAGGACCAGCAGATCCTCTCCTTAGCCGACCCCCATGCATGGCATACTTCACTCACCCGGCTCGCCAGCGAGCATCTTGATGGTCTATTTTCAAGCCTGTCTCCCCCACTCGACTGTGAATGACTTTAGAACACCCCCGCCAGCGGCCGATTTAGCAACTTTATGTGAAATTTTTAAAGATACCCTTTTCTCAAGACCCTTGCCTGCCACCTACCAGAAAACTGTCACAATAACTAAAAAAAAAAAAAAAAACAAAAAAAACTATAATACCAGATGCATGGCGCCCCCTGGAGGTGTGCCATGAGCATTTGTGAGAGGCCTGTTAGGAACCTGCAGAGGGTGTTACCTCCCCTCACCTTTAGAAGGCGCTCTTCTGAACACATTACTCTTGTTGACACCTTTAATTCTCACAACCACCTATGATGTGGTCTGCAGTTATGACTTCCATTTTACACACGAGGAAACCCGGGTTCAGAAACATGAAGTAACTTCCTCGTGTTTACCCACCTGCTCAGGGACACAGTTGGGATGAAAACCCAGACAGTCTGGCCCCAGAGCCTTGCCCTTACCCCATATGCACCGTTACATGCTTGGCACCAAGTTCTGGGTCAGGCCACAAGGATGCCCAGCAAGTGTGTGTTTTCTGGAACAACACGGAAGAGGCCTGGCTTCCGGTCCAGTTCAGCCTCCCTCCATTCCCCACACACAACCCTGAATCTCTCTAAAGTTTCAGAGTTTCTGGGACACTGACTCCCTACAGAGGCTGAGACAGGTTTCCATGCAGCCAGACTGAAGGAGATGTCCAGACATGTGCCCAAGCTGGGGAGGACTGGGGAGCCCCAAACCTCCAGGAAGACCTTGGGCCTGTGAGCTCTTCTTCACCAGAGCCTTTCAGCCTCACCCACCTGACCCGCCACATCCCCTCCCTCATCCAGGCCCTCCTGCCCACCCAGTCAGCCTCCATGTGGTCTTTCTACCTCCCACCCTCTGCTCTGCCTTCCATCCCTCGGGGCTCCCTGGTGGCCATGCAGCCTCCCCATCTCCTCCTGCCCGTCCAGGCCTGCCCCTTCTCTCCCACTCTCCAATCCACATTTAGAGCATCACTAAAGTGCTCATCTGACCAGGTCCTGCCCTAGTCAAAATCCTTCAGTGGGCCTCATTTCTCACTAAGCACCCTCACCTGTCTCTGGAGGCTGCCGCCCCTCCAGCCACCCTAGCTAGCTATGACTCTGGTCAGTGCCAGCTCCTGCCACCTCCTTCCTGAAACGATACCCACCCCTGTCTCTTCTGATTCATGCGGGTGCCTCCACCTGAGCTGAGGCAACTGGTGCTCCCTGGGGAGAGTCAGGGGTGGCCTCATCAGGGTTTCCTAGCCACCATCTTCAGACACCCCCACACCCCACGCTGTGGCTGCCAACCAGAAACCAGAGAGCCCTCCTGAGGAACTATAGAGACAGAGTGTGTCTGTGCCTACCTGAGAGTTCCCAAAGGGTAGAGAATTCCAGGAAAGAGGAGCACCCACCCCAACAAGAGCTGGTTCTTGCAGCCAAAAATGGGGGAGAGGGGCTCAGGTTACTGTCCCCCAGCCCCAACCCTTGAGGCTCCAGCCCCCTGGGAATCCAGATCCCTTCCTGCGGGGCAGGAATGAGAATGAGAGCTGGAGGTTGATCAGGAACATCCAGCCAGGTTCTGCCCTGGTCAGTCAGTAGGAAGAAGAGAAGCCCAAGCTCTGAATGTTGTATACATCCAGAAGGCCCCACCCGTCCAGACACACCTGCGCATGCACACATGTGCGCATGGCCTACACTGCGTTCATCACAGGGCCAGTCCTCCGCCCTGCCAGGCTCTAGTTGGGACTAGGCGTGGAACACACCTGGCACCAGAGCAGGGGGAAAGGAGAACATGGATGTATAATCCCCATTCCAGGACTAGGTGATTTATCTGGAAGGATATGGTCTTATCCACCTGGGAGTAGAGACTCCCCCTGCCCCCACAACATACACACTGATTTGGGGCCTGAAAAGGATCTCCAAAAAAAATGAACAACCTCCCCAGCCGACTAGGAAGAAGGGCAGAGAGATGATGAGTCAGTGCAGCTTGAGGCTCTGAAAAGCCATTTGCTGGGAGCTCTGGGACCAACTGCAGCCAAACGCATGAGTGAGGATGTTTCTCTGCATGACTGTGCTGCCCAGTCCTCACGAGCCCACTGAACCACACCTGCCCTTGAGAAGAGGGGACAGAGAGGCCAGCAAACATCCTCCAGGATCTATGTTCCACAGGGGCAGGGCTTTGGGTCCGTTTCATTCACTGCCGCACCCCAGTGCCTGGAACATCGTAGGTGCTCCGTAAATATTTGCTGAATGTAGGAGTGAATAGAGTAAGTGGATGAACAAATGAGCACAGCTGAAAGTGGTCGATTCTGCCTCCAGTGCTGAAGCATAAACCTCACCCCAGTGCTGAAGCATAAACCTTACCCACAGTGCTGAAGCACAAACCTTAGCCCAGTGCTGTGGACACAAGGTGAGAATGTGGCAGCGATGAGACGAGACACGGGGTACGAACCCAGGGCTTGAGCAAGGGCTTGAGATGGTGCCAGAGTTAGCACGTCTTTAAGACAGAAGTCATTAGCTGTCCTCTTTCAGTCATCTTCTGTTTTATATAACTTAATTCAAATATTCTGTCTTCTGTCACATTTTCTCTTGTGCAGACACTTTTGCAGGGTTTAACCTTATTATTTTATTGTTGCCCACTGATCATAGGTAACTCACGCTCTGATGGGTCCTTGCCATGGGCGGACCATGTCACACTCCTGGGCAACGAGCAGAGAGCCTCTTTCTCCTAAGGGGTAGTTGTGATCTTAGGGGCTTGGACCACATAAGACCTTGGACATTCGAGGCACTGGCCATTACTAGGGTCACCTGGGGGGAGTAAAGCTTCTGGTCTATGGCCACTGAGTTCACCAGAACCACCTGCAGTCCCAGCCCCTCCCCCAGGGTCCAGTCTGCCTTCCTTCCCATCCTGGAGGCCTGAGGTCCCCTCACCACCTCAAGTCCAGAGCCCAGGCCCCCAGCTGACTCCAGATCCAAGGCCTGGTCTTAGCCTTGGCTTCTTCCATCCCACTCCAGGGGACCCTTCCCAAGGACCTCACCCATCAGGCCCCACCACTCAGCCCTCCAGCTTGCCTCCCCAGTCAGCCCTACCCAGCCCCACCACCCACATCCTCCTTTCTCTGTCTACATTGTGACCGTTTATGGTGTTTCTTGGATCCTGAGCCTCACCAAATGACCCCTAAATCTCTCTAGGCCCCTGGGCCAACCCTGCCCCACCCTGAAGAAAGCAGTGAAGGCAGGTAGGAAGCAGCGAACTATAGCACTGAAAATTATAAAAGCAAGGCTTCGAATTAAACAGAGCTTGATTCAAATCTTGCTCTGACACTCTGTGTCTGGGGATTCTCTCTGAGCCTCATTTTCCTCATATGTGAAATAGGGACCTTCAATCATAAAGTTGACAGGAGAATAAAAAAGAGATCATGTAATCTGTGGATCTCAGCGGTATGGCAGAAAACATGCACCCTGGGGCCTTTTCAAAGTATGGCTGCATCCTTTTATCCTCCCAACCCGAAGGCAGGGTTCAGGGTTGGCCATTGGGCACATATGACAAGGAGTCAGAGAGATGGAAACGGCACCCCACTCCAGTCCTCTTGCCTGGAAAATCCCATGGACGGAGGAGCCTGGTAGGCTACAGTCCATGGGGTCGCAAAGAGTCGGACACGACTGAGCGACTTCACTTCACTCACTTCGCTCACTTCTTCCTTTATCACTGGAGAAGGAAATGGCAGCCCCCTCCAGTATTCTTGCCTGGAGAATCCCATGGACAGAGGAGCCTGGAGGGCCATGGTCCATGGGGTCGCAGAGGGTCGGACACGACTGAAGTAACTCAGCAGCAGAAAGATGGCTGGGGCAGCGAATGTTAAGTGCCCCTGGCCCAGCACCTGACACGTGATAAACAACCCAGAGAGGCGCTAGTTCCGTACGTTGGGTTTTAAGGTTGGGTCCTGACTCCTCGCTGGCCTTAAAGCGCCTCACCGCACCCACACCTAGCAAGTCCCTCTAGTTGGGCCGCCGGTGCCGGCGTGGGGTTAGGCGCACGGTCCTCGGAAGACGGAGGCCCCGCCCCCAGTGACGTAACCGGGCCCGCCCCCCGCACGTGCGGGCGGGGAGGGAGGGACCGCAGGAGGTTCCTGGCTCGCCAGGCGGTGGCGCGTCTGCAAACGCTTATTTGCATATGCTCAGGCTGGATATTTATAACTTCTCTTCAGCCAGTTCCAAGTTATTGATGTCTTAAAGTGACTTTAATCTGAGCCTTCTTTTTCTCAAATGGGCTTTTGATTTCCGGAGTGATATTATACATGGCTGTAAGCTATTGACTGAGCGATCGCCGTTGTGTTCTCAATGTGCTGATGCTGAAAATCTGCGATATAAATAAACTTCCTCTGGTAGAATCATTATAAAGCACAAGCAGCAGAAATTTATGGAAAGAGCAGATTAAATGCTTAGACTTAAATTCTTCAGTGTGCTGCTTGCCCTAAACTGCTGTGTCTGGAGTTTGGGCTGCTGATTCAGGTGGAAAAAATCAAACGGACACATCGCTTGTCGGTGCATTTTTACTATGATCTATTGTGTTGCCAAAAGAGAAAGCTCAAAAGCTGCCATTGATAATCCTGGTTAAAACTTGGAGCATAAATTATTAAGACGTGTAGTTTCTTTTCGGAGTGGTTGGGGACTGGGGCGTGCAGCACTATAAAGAAATATAACATCAATATGTGCTTATGCATTGTAATGTGGGACATTTTTATGCCCATAATAAAACATTCTGCCTACAACTATGTTTATGAAAGCAACAGATAGGAAGATCCATAATGCCACTTAATAGAGTTAATCACCTCCCCTCTGAATGCTTTAAAAGGCTTTTTATTGCACATTGAAAGGCTCTGACCATAATTAATACTCCACACACTGTCAGGTGCCAATCGGTGGGCTGGAGGCAGCGAAGGGAGCTTTCTAGCACACTTGTGCTGGGAAGGTTCTCCGAACTGGGTCCAGTTGTCTGAACTTCAGGGATTTTTGTGTTGTTTTTTAAAACATGGACTTAGTCACTCTGTGGCATGTGGGATCTTGGCAGATCAGGGATTGAACCTATATCTCCTTCACTGACAGGTGGATTGCTTACCACTGAGCCACCAGGGAAGTCCTAAACTTCAGATTTTAAACCAGAAATCTAGCTTCTGTGTCAAACACTGGGCTCTGACTGGAGCTTGAGGTTCTAAATTTTAAGCTCTGAATGGGAATTCTAAGTTTGTTCTAGATCCTGGGCTCTGGACTAGCTCTACCCTCTCAACTATAGGCTCTGGGTGACCCACTCTGGGCCCCTGGGCCCTGAGTGAGATGGTCCCACAGCACATCTGTACCCAGAGCTGAGAGAAGGGAATGGATGTTTTCCAGCAGTCTTGGTTTAATTTGCTGTCAGCTTGGTGGATCAGGTTGAACACAGAAATTTATGCTGTTTGCCCTCCCTTCACCTCTGACCATCGCAGCCAGTTTTCATCAAAGAGGAGGGGAGCCATGGCTGGCCTGCCCCAAGGTCAGCATGTGGGTGAAGGCTGGCCCCTATAGACAACAGCCTGCCCTGGAACAGACCCAGACTCATCGACCAGGTCCATAGTCAACCAACCATGGAGGCTCCTGGGCTAATCTCTCCCCCTTCTTCCAAAGGAGATGGCTTTATCTCCTTTGTCCCTCATCACACAGTCACCGAGTGACTGGAGCCACAGGGAATCTCCCAAACAGCCCAGAAAAGCTGAGGAGGTGAAGGGTTAGCCTGAAATAATTAAAGAATAGAATCGCCCTTTAGAAGCTTGGTTCAAGCCAGCAAGAGTGAGGCAAGCGGCAGGAAGATAGTGCTCTCAGGATGGGGGCGGGCAGTGGGGGTGGTTGGCTCTCTCAGTGTCCGGCAGCCGCTATGGAGAGGCTGGTAGCTTAGCTGAGGTGAATACAGTCAGTACTCTAGCCAAGATTTTCCTGGGCGAAAGCTCTTTTTCCTCTTGGAGAGTTGGGCCAACTAGAACTAAGAGTGCCCCCTGAGGACAGCAAGTGGAGGGAAGATGGAGAGGAGGGCTGTGTGCCCTCTCCCAACACCACATGGCTGTTGTAAGAGCTCTTTGTTAAGACAAAATCACACCTGACTTGACTTCTGGCAGGGCCTCCCAGATGGCTCACTGGTAAGGAATCCACCTGCCAATGCAGGAGATGTGGGTTCAATCCCTGGGTTGGGAAGATGCCCTGGAGAAGAAAATGGCAACCCACTCTGGTATTCTTGCCCAGGAAATCCCATGGACAGAAGAGCCTGGTGGGATCACAAAAGAGTCAGACATGACTTAGCAACTAAACAACAGCCCACCTGGAACCCCCAGTCCTTAGGTTTCCATCATAGCCTAGAAGAATTGATACCCCTCTGCTACCTCCTCACCGCCAGCACCACCCAAAATGAGAGCTGCGGTCAGATGAACTAGCCTTTCAACTCAGGAGGTTTTTCCTGACCTGATCCGTGCACTGGGTCCACAAGGGATACAGTCTACAGCAGCCCTCCCAGAGGTGAGCACCCTCTGGGGGACAGACCACAGTTCCCCCATCCCAGATAGTACACATGTCATAAGGACAACTGGGAAGATCGTGTCATGCATGGGTGTTGTAGGGGAAAGGAACAAAACAACAAAAATGTAGTGAGCACCTGCCATGAACAACCAACAGAACCGTCTGCCCTCACAGAGCCCACATTCTGGCTCCCCAAAGCCTCCCACTCTCTAGATTCGACAGCGAGAGAAACATGACTTTTCCAGGGTTGTGACAGCAGGCTGAGCTGAGATGCCAAGGGCCTGGTTCTCAGGTGAATCTTCAGGCTCATGTCCCAGGCCCCCTTGGGAAACTCCCTGCACCCCAGGCAGCCACTGGGGAAGCGTGCCCAGCTTGGGGAGGGCACCCTGGTGAGAGCTGAGCCTGCAGGAAGGAAGCACTGGGGTTTCAGTCTCTCTCAGTCCTTCTCAGGGAACAGAGCCAGCAGCCAGCAGACTGTAGAACCAGCTCATCCTTGAGGCAGCAGAGCAAGAGACTGATGTTACAGAGGCCATGACGATCTGACAAGTCCTGGGAGAAGGGGCTGCGCACCGGTGCTGGGGGCGGTTAACATTCATTGAGGGGAGGTGAGTGGGGATGCCAGTCTCTCATCTTGACCCAGCAAGTTGTCTTCCAAAGTCCAGCATCTCCCACTGGGCTTATGTGAGTGAGCTGTGGGACCTAGTCTGGCAAACAGCACACACACGGGGCACGCACTGACAGGGCGGGGCTGAGTGCCCAGCCACAAGCCAGCCCTCCTAGGCTGGCACAGTCCCCCTAGACCAGCCAGGCCCTTGGCTGTTCTCCAGTCACTCTCGGGCCCGCAGTCTCTCTGCCCACAGCCCTGGTGGCCTTGAAGTTCCCACCCAACAGCTGTTCCTGGTCCCTTCTGGTCTGTGGCCTTAGGGGAACCCTGAGGTCTGAGCAAGGAGGGGAGGGGGTTTTGGTGCATAGAGCTGGGCTCAGTGAGGGGTTCCTTGGGGGACTTCTGGGATGAGTTTGCTAATAGAGATATATCTTCTGGGAGGTCATGATACCACCTGTCATGAACAGGAGCACCCTGCACGGGTTCTCACTAAGAAATCACAGGCAGCTGCTTGCAGGCGGGTGAGCGATTTGCAAGGACCACGAGAATATTTGCATAAACATATGTATGGAAGTGTGTGTTTATTTGCATTCATTTGCATAAATTGCTGGCTCTTAGAACTGTCGTTCCTTAATTATATTTTTTTTCACTGAATTTCTTTGAGCTCTGAGCACAGATCTGGACATTTCAGGAATGGGAACAAAAAGCCAAAAACAACAGCAGCACTGGGGCTGGAGACCAGAGGTTCTCAAACTTTGTTGCACGTTAAAATTTCCTGGGGAGCAGCTTAAAATCCTAGTGCCTAGATCACCACCCACCCCACCCCACTCCCATACTACTGAATAGAAACTCTGGGGTTGGGGCCCAGGGAATCAATACTTTTTTAAGCTTCCAGATGAGTTTGAGGCAAGTTTGAGAACTGATGTCTTAAGCAGGGCAGCCCCAGGTCAGATCAAATCGGTCTCAGCCTCCAGTTGGAGACACTGGGCACTCACCTCAAGTAAGACATTCAAGACACTCAAGAGCAGTGAAGTGTGTGAAGGGCCATGTCAGCACACACAGGCTCTCAGTAGACGGTCACCATGGCCTTCATCACCATCTCGGTGCAATGTCATCACTGCAAAAGCAGAGCATCTGGGGAGTGGGCTGCTCCTCCTGGCCCTGCCACCCAGGTCACCCTGGACTTCACCTGGGCCTCTGATCAGCCCCTAGGAGTATCGAGTGCTCCAGGGTGGGCGTGGGTCTCTTCTGGCTGAAGTCCTTTCTTGTTCGAGATGACTTCCAGCCTGGTGGTCCCATCACTGCCCAGACGCCTGGGGATTGGGTGCTTGCAAGGGAGACAGTGTCTTCCCAAGCGAGCCCGTGCAGCCCAGCTGGCCTCCCTCTGTTCCTCTCTCCAGGCTGCGATGCCAAGTGCTGGGGATGGCAGGGTTTCTCTTTCCCTGGTGGGTGCTCCCTGGCGAAGGAGAATGCTGACAATCTGGCAATGCCGACTGTACTCGGGATGGTTGTTCCTAGGGTTCTGTAGCTTCTCACTCTCCTGTCCACCTGGCCTGCTGCCTCCATGGCATCTTTGCTCCCTCCACGTGATTTTCTGCCTTTGCTTATGCCATGCACACACTCTGGGGGCAGCCCTTCCTCCATGGAAGGACTCTCAGGATTGGTTGGCTCAAATCCAATCCATTCAAGACCCACTCAGCCCCTCCTGTTCCGAGACGCCTTCTCCAATCCAGTAACCATTCATTCATTCCCACCGTCACTCATTCAAACATTTACCTGAAATTTGCTCCAGGCCAGGAGCTGTGCCAGGTACGGGGGTACAGAAACAAGTCAGATCCAGGCTCTGCTTTTGAGAGCTCTTCTGAGCAGTGAGAGGTTTTCTGAGCATTGATCAAAGACCATTGCGTTCTCCTCCCCAGCACCTACCAGAGAGATGGAAGCTCCTGTCTCCTCCTGCTGTGTAGACGTTCCATGTTAGCAGATGCTGCTTGGGGTGGACAACGTAGGTCTTGCTCACAGAGGACAGGCACGGCCGTACTTTGGCCTGCAGAGGCCGAGGAAGGAGGGAAGGGTTGGTTTCTGAGCCTCCAGGAAGCATGTGGGAGCTGAGAAAGCAGCTTCTCGTAGCAGCCAGCTCACTCCTCTCCTGGACACGTGAGGTCACTCCCGGGGCCTCAGGGAACTCTGTGGCTTGACTCACAGACCTTCCCAAGTCCAGGTCAGCTATGCTGGGAAAAGCCTTCCTCCCAGGCTGCCCCGGGATGCTTCCTCCTGGAGTTGGAGCTGTAGCTACCCACCCAGACCTTCTTATTCCATGGAGTGAGTCCCTCTCACCCCCACACACCCAAGGCAACACTCACTCCAAGAGGGAGCTGGCCCAGACCATCACAGGAGAGTTATAGAAGCTCCAGACCCACAGATGGCTAAAGTGGCTCCCAGGCCAGGCTCAGCATCATCCCTGGGCCCAGACTGGAGCTGTGGCTGGAGCCAAGGAGGACTGTCCATCAGACTTGGTGTCACAGCTGGGGAGCCCTCCAGGTCAGGAACCCTCATGTGGCCAGGCTGCAGTCTCAACATCTTCAAATTCCAGAGGATTCTCCTTTCTTTCCTTCCGCTTTTGGTCAAAGCCATTCACTCCATCAGGAAACACCCTCCCTGCCCCTCTTGACTCCCCTCACCAGGGTCCTGTCTGTGGGCACTCAGTCCAAGGGCCTAAGAGATAAGGAAATAATCTTGGCTCTGTGGTGAGCCAGGTGCGGTGGGATAGGAGGTGGAATTTGAACCTGGTCTCATGGGACAGGTAGACGAGTTCTGCAGGATGAAAGGGAGGGCATCCCAGATGAAGAGAAGGGCTGGCCCGTCCAGAGAGGGCTGGGAGCTGCCCCTCCACATCCACACCATGCCCTTCATGTCCCATCACAGCCATCATCTCCACCAGTGAGTGTACAGTGGCGCCTCGTGGCAGGAAGGCTCATGAGGGCAGAAAGTAGGATGGTGGGGTCCCCTTGGTCTCCTCCCCACCTGCACACAGTGACACTCCATTCCCATAGGCTGACTTCTCTTGTACTTGGCCTCTAGGGGAGACTGGGCTGGGGCTGGGCTTCTCAACCTTTGAGCCATGCAGGGGGTAGAGCTGCCCCACGTGCCGACCCCTAGACAGCCTCTGAGCATAGTGGCAGGTGCCCAGCATGCCTACCCCTGGCATCCAGCCCACCCAGAGCAGGGGGACACCAGAACCCAGGGCTGTAGCCCAGACACCGGCCCGGCCCCGACCGGAGCAGGACAGTTTCTCTTGGGCGGTGGTTTAGTTGCTAAGTCACGTCCAACTCTTTTGCAACCCCATGGATTGTAGCACACCAGGCGCCTCTGTCCATGGGATTTCCCAGGCAAGAATACTGGAGTGGCTTTCCACTTTCTTCTCCAGGGGATCTTTCCAAACCAGGGATCCAACCTGCATCCCCTACATTGGCAGGCGAATTCGTTACCACTGAGCCACCAGGGAAGCCCTCCTCCTGAGTAATTACTTCCAATAAGAGTTTGTAAAAACAGTACTCTGGCTTTATTATAGAGTCTAATAGGTTCCACTTCTCAAGAAAAATAGACTGTCAGGCTAAATACCTGTGGGGAAGTGACTGGGCAGAGAAGGGTATCATTAAAGTCGGCAGCTCCCATATGACCCAGCAATCCCACTGCTGGACATACACACCAAGGAAACCAGAATTGAAAGAGATACGTGTACCCCAATGTTCATCGCAGCACTGTTTATAATAGCCAGGACATGGAAGCAACCTAGATGTCCATCGGCAGATGAATGGATAAGAAAGCTGTGGTACATATACACAATGGAGTATTACTCAGCCATTAAAAAGAATACATTTGAATCAGTTCTAATGAGGTGGATGAAATTGGAACCTATTATACAGAGTGAAGTAAGTCAGAAAAAAAAAACACACACCAATACAGTATACTAACGCATATATATGGAATTTAGAAAGATGGTAACAATAACCCTATATGTGAGACAGCAAAAGAGACACAGATGTATAGAACAGTCTTTTGGACTCTGTGGGAGAAGGCAAGGGTGGGATGATTTGAGAGAATAGCATTGAAACATGTATATTATCATATGTGAAACAGATCGCCAGTCCAAGTTCGATGCATGAGACAGGGTGCTCAGGGCTGGTGCACTGGGATGACCCTGAAGGATGGAACAGGAAGGGAGGTGGGAGGGGGATTCAAGATAAGGAACACATGTACACCCATGGCTGATTCATGTCAATGCATGGCAAAAACCACTACAATATTGTAAATTAATTAGCCTTTAATTAAAATAAATAAATTTTTAAAATAAATAAATTTTTAAAATAAATAAAATACCTGATGAAAAAATAAAATAAAATAAAGCCAGCAGCTCTGCTGAGACAATGACAATGGTGTGAAATGTCCCATGTCAGGGAAATCCACCCAGAAGGTCAAGGAGCATGGCCCGCATGCATGCCGAGACAGGCCTGTCCTTCCTGCAATAGGGTCTTGGCCATCAGGCCTGAAGCAGCCCCAGGAAGTGGTCCTGTGGGTTCCAGAGGCTACTCCAGGCCCTGGGAAGTCAGGGATTGAAAGGCGGCATCTCTACCCCACCAGAGCTCACAGTCTAACCAGAGAAAGACTTTAGCGGGTGAAGATCACTGCAGAAGAGGGAGGGACTGGCAAGGGAGAAGCCTGAGTTAGCAAGAAGGGAGTGGGGTCAAGGCAGGTGTCAGGAGGGCCCATCTGGAGACCCTTCTGGGGACCCTATGGTCTGGGGTGCACCCAGGACCCCACCAGCCAGTGTGAGGTTCAGGTGTGCAGGACACATGCCTGGTAGACAGGGCACCAAAAGTGGGCCCACCTGAGGCAGGACCGGGAGCTCTCTCCTCCCCAGTGGCCATGGTGTCTCCCAGGTGTGACACCTGGGCTAGCTCAGGCACCCTAAGGCAGACCTGACCCTCTGGCCCTGCAACAGGTACCTGCTCACCTGGAGGGCACTGCCCCACTTTCTGCTTTTAGGTTTATTTCCTAATTTTCCTAGAATGATGGTGGCAATTAAAGACCATTTGCAATAGGAGAAACTGAACTATGGCTTAGGCTTTCACCTCCCCTGAGATGACAGGCTTGAGGTGTTGCCCCAGACCTGACCCTGGCCAGGCCCTCGGGATGGGTGAGCACAGATGCAGACCCAGGGACAGATGGCCACAGAGGGACACCCCTGCAACAAAATTGTACAGGACACACTTGGGGCAGAGAGGAGTCCCCATCCCCCTACACACACACACACACACACACACACTCGTGCGTGCGCACTCACTCCTCCCCTGCCGCCTCGCCCCAAGTCCTTCATGGCTGTGAATTCTCTTCTCCTGTGATGTGATTCACAGAGCTCTGAGCTGTCATTAGCCCCTGGCATCTGGGGTTTCCATTTCATTTCCTTCTTTACCTGGGTAACTGAACTGATTGTACTCCCAGCTCCGGTTCACTAATTCTCACAAATCCTTTTAAACTATTGATTTATTTGCTGGGACCGTGGCTCTCAGAATTCTTGGGAAATACTGGCTTTTGCTAAAGCATGTGAGGGAGGGCTGTGTGTCCTTTTCTCCTGACCGGTGCCCCATGCTCCCCAGTATCTCCTCCCACCCCTTCTCTGTGCCATCCTGTCCCTTCCTCAGGCAGGTGGCCGACTATCCCAAAGCCCAAGCTGGCTGGACCTTCCTGAAGAATCGCCTCCAGGAAGCTTACAGCTGAGTGAGGTTCTCTAGGATGTCCCCACACATGATAATGTAGGCCTTGGGACTGTTGTCTGGTTGTTGGGCTCTACATTCCTTATTTGAGATCTCATTTCCTCACTCGGGTCCACTCTTCTGTTTGCAAATCATGCCCTCCCTAGGGTCTGCGGTGTTGAGTGCAGAAGCTCTGGGGCCCCCTCACTCTCCTCTCCACCATCCCCCCCACCACCAGCCCCTTTGCTCACCCACACTAACAGCTGTCTCACCCAGACTTCCCTGGAGCCTGGTGGAAGGCAGGTCAGCGGGGTCTCTGGGTAAAAGAGGATGGGGCCGTCATGGTGGCCAGTCATGGTGGCCAGTCAAGGTGAAGAGGCGAGGCCCTTCTGAGAGTCCAGGGCAGTGAAGGAGGGAAGCAGGGCTCCTTGTAGGCCCTCCTGCCCTGGGCTGCCCCCTGGGTCAACAGCACTCCTCACTTTTGCCCCAGTTGAGAAATCTAGCGTGCATAGTAGTGTATTTTTCAGACCTGGCACCTGGAGTCGCATCTTCTTTGCTGGAGGCTGAGCTGTTGGACAGTGTGGTGGCCGCTGCCATCAGCTCCTCGGGTGCCTTAGTTGAGCTCTGAGTTCATATCTATCTGGGGGCATGTTCAGTATTGACATCTTTTTATTCAAATTCTCTGGCATGCCCCCCCTCTAGGTTCTCACGGGTATTCAGAAAGCTGACATCTTGCCCCTAAAATAATGAATGGTAAATCAGAAAGCTGTAAAATGGTAACAGAGCCCAGAAGAGAGCACAGGCTGGTGGATTCTCCTCAGAAGAGGGTCTCTGTCCTTGGAGCCCCAGAGGCAAGGCCCGGGGACCCACTGTTTGAGGGGTTGGTCCAACAATGCAGAAGGAACGGAAGCAGCAGCCAGCCCCTGGTTTCTGAATGTCTTGTCCCAGGCCTCGCCCAGAGGTAGGGGACCGTATAGCACCAAAGGCAGAGACTGTACTCAGAAACCCCCTCCTGGGCCCCCGCCCGCCATGGACTCTCCAAGTCCTGTGATTCTGCTTCCCCTGCAGACCTCAGGGCCTCTCCACCGTCCTCCAGGCTCTAGACCGGGCCTCACCCTCCACTCACCTGCCCACAGCAGCACTCCTCGGGGCAGGGTCTCCAGTCATTTGTCCCCTTCCATCTCAACCCTCTGTGCCCCCAGTGACTGGGGTCACTTTTTGAAATTTCCCTCCCAGGTCCACAGTCTACAGGTTCTAAGCACAGTTTATCAAGCCTGTCAGGGGAACTGTGGCTGCGCTGCACTCTAGCCTCCATCCTGCCTGTCCCCAACCCCTGCTCCAGCCCTACTCGACTGCCAGCTGCCCCTGCCGTGTGCTAATACAGGGCTCCAGGCCTCTGCACAGACAGACCCCCCTCCCCTCTGGTACCCCATGCTCCCCACACACCCCGGGGAGCTCAGCGGAAGGAGCGTTCACCACACAGTGTAACACAGGTGCGTTCATGTCTGTCCCACCTGGGGTCCTGGGACGCCAGCCACAGACTGCAGCTCTGATGGAGCTCAGCAGAGCAGGGATTCATTCAAGGCTGAGCAGTCGTCCCGCCACTCTGCTTGGAACCCTGCCCTGGTACCATCTCGCCTAACCCCCATGCTCAAGTGCCACTGACCCACCAGCCCAAACAGTCACCACCACTATAGTCATGGCTGGCGGGCCCTACACGCCTCTCTGGAACCACCAAGTCCAAGGCACAAGCCTCAGACCGGCCAAGCCCAGGACTCATGGTGACATGCCGGCTGCCAGGCAGCCACCTCCACTCCACTCCCCATGGGGACAAGGTCCAGTTCCCAGGGTGGGGCTCTCCCCAGTAGAAAGGGGGCTCTGATGCCAAGCAACCAAACTGACATATGTCCACTGCAACGTCTCCCTCCCCTATCCTTGGTGATGGAAACTGGTTTCATCTTCATAGTCCAGGGTCTGGCAAATAATAGGTCCTCTGTAAATGTGTGTTAGACTGTGAGCTAGCAGGTTAAGAGTAATACCCCTCCTTGTGTGCCTTTGGTTCTCCACAATGACATAGCCAGCCATCACCCACCACACCCTGCTCTGTCTGGTCATCCTGGGGCCGCCCAGCTCTCCCTCCTCAGTCAGCCTTCAGCTTGTGTCCCCACTGAGTCGCACTCTCCCCCAAGACAGGGATAGTCTGGCTCAGCTACTGCCTCACCTGCTCAGCTACTGCAGCTCCCACCCCCGAGCCTGGCTCTCAGCCTAGTACCCTGCACCTTGAAGGTACCTGACCAATGTGCTTTGGCCAGTTGACTATGTGCCTGGGGAAATTCGGGGGAAGGGCATCAGAAAGTGTTGGAAGAGCAGAGTGGCTGTCAGGAAGAAGGGAAAGGCTGCTGGTGGGCAAAAGGCCAGGGGTGACAGGGGCGGGCACAGTGAAGTAGGTGGGCCCAAAGGTGAGGGGCGAGACCCCTCCTGGTTGAGTCTGAGCAGCCTTTTTAAGTGTAAGAGACAAGGCTGATGCTCTCATTCCCTCTTGTAAAACCCACCATGGCATCCAGACTTTTCTGGGATAAAGACCTGGGGAGGCTTAATTTCTTTCACAGCCTGGTACAGGCCTGCCTGCTTCTCACACTGCATACTCAAACATACACATTCACACACACACATATGCTTGTACACATACAGGCATGCTCATACACACATCATATGCTCATACACACCATACGTTCACGCCCACATACTTAACACACTTAAACACACACATACATATCCCTGTGGTTCACACCTTGCCCCTGCAGCCCACCTGGTCAGCTCCTTCACCATCACCAGCCCCATGGAAGCCTTTCTGCTCTCCACGGAGCAGAGTCAGCCCCCTCCCATGTGTCCCCTGCCCAGTGCTTGCCCCTCTAAGCCTTCTCACCCAGCATTACAGTTATTTAGTGTGTCCCCTGTTACAGTGAGCTCCCCAGATCTGCAAACACGTGCATTCACATATGTCCTGGGGACCCCACCAAATGACCAGCCCACGGGAGACAAACACCTGTTTAATGGGTAAATAACTAAGCCAAACAGACACAAGGTATCTGAAGTTCCCAGAGTCTCCAAAAGGGACATCCATGTCTCAGCCTCATTCAACTGTGGACCCAGTCTCCTGCTCCAGGGTGTCCCTAACCTCTCTAAAGCCCTGCCCACTACTGCCTGCACCCCGGGGCACTTGGAGCTCTCCAAGGTGCTGAACTTGGTTCGTTCACTTGTTCCTTATCTGTACTGGCCTCTTGACTCTAGTTTCTGTAGCTGAGACCCACCCCCACCTTCCAGGAATCTACTCTCTGACGGAAAAGAAGCTGTCTCTAAATACACTATAGGCAGAACCCAGTTCACAGGGACATAGAGAACTATAAGAGTACAGAGAGAGGAGAGTGTTCCCCAGCCCCAGCCCCGGACATCTGTTTCAACTGCGTCCCTGCTGCCAGACCCAGTCTTGTCCTCCCCTAGTCCAAGGACCAAGGCTCCTCCCAGTGCCCACCTCCCTAAGAGAATTCTAACCAAGTTCTAGCTCCTTGAGGGGGCCACCTTCCCTCCAAAACCCCTGACCCCTGGCTGCTCTCAGATCATCTGCCTTGGGCTCCCACCAGGCCCTTGGGAACCCCACTTTCAGCATCCTGACTTGACTCACGTGGATCTTAATTCACTGCACATCGGCCATCCCTGCTCCAGCTCCTGGCCGAGCTCTCTGCACTCTGCTCTTGACCTCATTTCTCACCCAACTCTCCTAAGCCCTGGCCTCCATCCAAGGTCTCTCTGACTCCTGCCTCCTTCCATGACCTTTTCATCCTCTCCTGCTCAGAGTATTCCCATTGCCCCCTCGGCTTCCTTGAAGCAGGGGAAGGAGCCAGGTAGAACCTTCTTTAGCAGGACAAGAAGAACTAACAGCTGCCAGTGTTGACCTAACCAGGCACCTTCCTCCAAATGCAGCCTCAGGGTTTGCCCAGTGGCCTTCCCTGCTCAGCCAAAGCTCTGCCCCCACTTCTGCAGCCTTCTGGCAAGTCTCCTCAAGCTGGTGCTGGGATTCTAACACTCTGCTCCCCACCCCGCCTTCCTTCATCCCTCCCCGAACAAAATGCTGTTCCCTTTGACTCTTACCCCCAGGTCTCAGGCCAGAGCAGTTAGTGAAGTTATTGGCCTACATGTGGACAGATCTTACCATCCAGGCAGCTGGGACCCTGGAATGTTGAGAGGGGACTCCTCTCTCTGGCCACTGTGTGTGAAAGCCCCTGTTCTGAGGATCCCACGCTGCACCTGTGCTCAACAGAGCTGGTAGGCTAGTCCAGTGTTTCCCAGGAGGGCCTTTAAGGCTCTTCAAAGCCATAGGAGCTGGACAGAAAAAATAAACCCTTCCCTGAGGAGGACCTACTGAGTGCAGTCACGCTTGTGCAGCCAGAGATGCCATACAAAGTGTGGGGTCATCACCATTATTGTTAACACTCATGTCTCCTGAAGTTAGAAGGGGCTTGGTTTTCACATTCTTTCCCTTTGATTCCACAGAAGTGTGACATTTCAAATGGTTCTTTTGGATCATGTTTTGGGGAAGCTATTCTTACCACCCAGAACATGTCTGCATCTGGTCTA